>NW_017300073.1:8072-9435 GCF_001594075.2 Trachymyrmex cornetzi | reverse complement strand
AAATTAAAAACGTTAAAGGGAAAAACCGAAATCGCTGACGGAAAAGTAAAAATTATAGGCGTCACTGGACACGCAATGTCTACAATCGGAAAGGCGATTCTTACGATCAAATACGACGAAGAAATCGAGCACCTCGTATATGTAGTACGAGACGATGCACTCATGGAATACGATGGAATCTTAGGAACGGATTTCATTCGGCGACACAAGGTCGTAGCAAATTATAATACACGACGCGTATCAATAGGCAAAGCACAATTTAAATTGCAGCCATATATCCGAATTAAATTGAAACCGCGAAGCGAAACTATAGTACAATGTATCGCTAACAAAAATAAACTAGGTATAACAAAAGCAGAAGAAACGGCCCCAGGGATTTTTATAGGAAGCTGTTTAGTAGCTCCTCAAGATTATATATGTCCTGTAACTATTTTAAACACTACAGAGACCGAGTTAGAAATAATAACACCACAGGTAACGATAGACGAGTTAGAAACGGATATAAAATACAAAATATAATAAGAAAATATACAGGACTCTTAAAATTCAAAATACAAAAAACGAAGAATAAGGCCTTCAAGAGTTAAATTGTGAAGAACTTCAATAGATCATTCAATAGATGTATATAAAATTAAAAATAATCAATAATGAAACAAAGATTATAAAAGTAATTTAAACATATATATATTTTAAGTACAATAATTTGATCTCGTCGAAAACATTACTAGTTTCGGCTCTCTATTTGAGCCCTCCTCAGATGTGAGCGTAATACAAAAAATAAATTAATCGAAAAACAGTAAAAATTCGCAAACTCAGGTATGTCGATGATTGTTAACATAATAATAAATGAAGTAATAAAAGAAGTATTTTTTCAGAGGGACGACAGAACCCATCAAAATGAAATGTTGAACATCAAAAAACAAAACAACAGTCTTAATTTACAGACAGACACAGAGGGTCTTCGTAGGTCATACATACCGATCATAAACAAGGTCTGACTTTGCATTACCAGTAGACTCGCATTACAGTTTCGCACATCGTGTGGATAAGTCGCTTATTCAGAGTATATTCTCAGACAAGATACATTTAGAATGTGATCAGTTGATATAAGTTTTTATAATCAATATCATCGTTGTGATTTGATATTTTTATTTTTATCATCATTGACTCCAAAACTTGACGAACATTCTTCCTACATGGATTTCGTGATAATTTTCACAGAGAGGTGAGTGTTTTAACAGAGAGACGACTTTTCTGTCTTGATTACGATTTTATAAGAAACGTTTTTTTTTTTGCTTTCTATCTTTAGAACTACGGTGATCTTTTTCAAACGATCTTCCAATCGCTTGATGGGTTCTGTCGT
>NW_017300073.1:5890-7948 GCF_001594075.2 Trachymyrmex cornetzi | reverse complement strand
ATTATAATACACGACGCGTATCAATAGGCAAAGCACAATTTAAATTGCAGCCATATATCCGAATTAAACTGAAACCGCGAAGCGAAACTATAGTACAATGTATCGCTAACAAAAATAAACTAGGTATAACAAAAGCAGAAGAAACGGCCCTAGGGATTTTCATAGGAAGCTGTTTAGTAGCTCCTCAAGATTATATATGTCCTGTAACTATTTTAAACACTACAGAGACCGAATTAGAAATAATAATACCACAGGTAACGATAGAGGAGTTAGAAACGGAGATGAAATACAAAACCGTAAATGAAATACAATTAAATAAAGTTTCAAAAAATCAAATCTCTCGCGAGGATTTAATAAAAAATCTTTTACGAACAGAGCATTTGAATAACGAGGAAAAGAAAACACTTCTTCAAATCTGTTCAGACTATAATGATGTATTCTACTTAGAAGGCGACACATTAACCTGCACTTCTAAAATTGAGCACGAAATAAAAACTAAAGCTAACTCGTCCTGCGTAAATGTCAGATCGTATCGCTTGCCGGAAAAACATAAAATCGAAGTAAATAAACAAATTTGTGAAATGTTAAAAAATAAAATAATAAGGCCGAACATGAGCCAATGGAATGCACCTCTACTGGTAGTACCGAAAAAGACGGATGCATCAGGAAAACCGAAATTTCGAATAGTAATAGACTTTCGAATATTAAATGATCTCACGATAGGAGATTCATTTCCTCTGCCCTACATAACTGATATACTAGATCAATTGGGTAATGCTAAATATTTCACTATGCTAGATCTTGCGTCTGGATACCATCAAATTCAAATGGCAGAACAAGATAAAAATAAAACAGCATTCTCAACACCGTATGGGCATTATGAATTCAACAAAATGCCATTCGGATTAAAAAATGCACCAGCAACGTTTCAACGTCTCATGAACTCCGTATTAACTGGATTACAAGGAATTAAATGTCTTGTTTATTTAGATGACATCGTAATCTACGGAGCTAGTCTAAAGGAACATAATGATCGACTGATCACTGTTTTAAAACGATTACGCGAAAGTAACTTAAAATTGCAGCCAGACAAATGCGAATTCCTTCGAAAGGAAGTAATTTATTTAGGGCATATTATTACGGAAAACGGAATTTCACCGGACCCTTCCAAGTTAGAGGCCGTAAAAAATTTTCCGACGCCACAGAAAGTTAAAGACATACAAGCATTTATAGGACTGGCCGGTTACTATAGAAAATTTATAGAAGATTTTTCGCGAATAGCAAAGCCACTCACCAAATTAACTAGAAAAGGTGAAAAATTCAATTGGACCACTGAGCAGCAGAATGCGTTTGATAATCTAAAAATCAAGTTAATAACTGCGCCAGTGTTAAAATATCCGGATTTCAGTAAAGAATTTATAGTAACGACGGACGCATCAGACTACGCCATTGGAGCTGTCTTATCGCAAGGCGCGGTAGGTCAAGATCGTCCGATCGCATATGCCAGCCGTGTATTAACGCGAGCCGAGCAAAATTACAGCACCACCGAAAAGGAACTGCTAGCCATCGTGTGGGCTGTTAAACACTTTAGACTATACTTATATAGTATAAAATTTAAAATCATTACTGACCTCAGACCATTAATATGGTTGTTTAATATAACTGATCCGGGGTCGAGACTAATCCGATGGAGATTAAAGCTCGAGGAATACGACTATGAAATAATACATAAGTCGGGAAAATCAAATGCGAATGCAGACGCTCTGAGTAAATACGTAGGCGACATATGTCACATCAACACAGACGCAGTGACGACACACACTAAGGGCGAAGAAGATAACAAGTCCGACAAGGAAGACAAGATGAAACGTACAGCGAGGACGAAAAGAAGCAAATCCTATATGAATATCATGACGCGCCCTTAGGAGGACATCAAGGGGTTGATCGAATAAAACGCATCCAGTTAAAATACACGTAGCCAGGAATAACCACAGATGTAAAAAATTATATAAGCAAATGCGTACAGTGCCAACGAAATAAATCGTCGCGACGCATACA
>NW_017300073.1:5526-5732 GCF_001594075.2 Trachymyrmex cornetzi | reverse complement strand
ATGAGAGAGATTTATATCAAAATTCTTCGAAATACAATGTTGTCCCACGATTGTCATATTTTCAGGGTAAATTCTAAGAAAAAATTCTCTCCGTGTACAAGCACCTTTGGTTATTTCTGATACTCCCGAGAAACCATTCGAGAAGTGTGCTCTGGACATAGTGGGACCATTGACCGTCACAGAGACAGGTAATAAATATGTACTAA
>NW_017300073.1:2109-2348 GCF_001594075.2 Trachymyrmex cornetzi | reverse complement strand
CTCCACATCCCGCGTCGATGCTATTAGTACGTCCAGCACCCCAGTTAGTTGAGCTATAACGTCAGATGTACCATATCTGGGAAAAAGTAAATAAAATAAAGAAATAAAATATGTAGGCGTTTTTTTTAATTTTAGTGATAAATTTCAATATGAGAATGATGGAATATTGTTTAGGAAACTTTCACATCGTTGAAATAATTTTAAAAGATTAATATTACATCATCGTTCTCTCTCTTCAC
>NW_017300073.1:0-1504 GCF_001594075.2 Trachymyrmex cornetzi | reverse complement strand
AGTTGATACCTCAGCCGAAACGTATACTACCACGTGCAAAAGTTTATATCTCAGCCGAAAAGTATATCTCACATCCGAGATTCCATGATAAAACTTTAGCATTTATCTGTCATACTTACATCACCAACGTTTTATATCAGCGACGAAAGTGCAATGCCTCGGCCAAAGGTATATCTCGCGCTTGAAAGATTCTACCACCTCAGCACTTTTATCCATTGTAGCTCTTTGCATTGAAGCGCAATTAGACTTATATCAAACCGCCATCAAACAGCTATCAGACTGATATTTAACAGCTATAAACAGCTATCAAACCTCTATCAAACTGCTATCAAACGGCTATCGAACGACTGTCAAACTGCTATCGAACCGATATCGAACCGATATCGAACTGCTAACAAAGCAACTATAAACAGTCATCGGTATGCTGTAAACAGCTATTTCAACAAAGCAACTATAAACATCGATACGCTGTAAACAGCTATCGGACTGATATTTAACAGCTATAAACAGCTATCAGACTGATATCTGTCTACTATAAACAGCTACCAAAGTGATATTTAACAGCTATCAGACTGATATCGAACCGCTATCGGTTCATTTCAACATCTATCAGTTATATTTATTTAAATGTCTACAGGTATAAGGGTAATAGAAATAAACATATTAATGTAAGATAATATAGATTTTATTTAAAAATCTTACAATTCTTCTTGGTGTCGCGACCACCAGTTAAATATCTTAAATACATTTTGTAAAGCGCAATTCTTTGCGTGTTTTCCGCATCGTATAGTATTACAATCATCTAGATTACGTAGCGATTCTACATCTTTATAATGTGCATCCAGAGTTTCGACGATGATATCATCAGTGTCGAGCATATCAGCTAGCCATCCTCGTTTTTCGTGTCCTATGACATCATCCTCTTCTAATACAGCTTCCATAATTAAACGTCTCACCATGCTGTAAGGGACCATCCCATCATCCCACCGCAATCCATAGTGATAAGTACTCAACCAGGAAGCGCAAGATTTGTCGAATCTCGTCAGAAAATGCCATGGCATAGGATGTGAAAAAATACAGTGTGTGAGAATGGTTCCCCCTCCCAGCACCGCTACTTCCTTCACGATAAATTTCTTGTTAACGATGAATCCTTGTAGATCCACAAACGTTGGTATGACCATGACGAGCAATTTTTCGAGACTGCACCTCACCCTGGTTTTCCATTCTTTTATATTCGGGATACTTGCTGACGTTGCAATTTACATGATTTTGCGCACTACGTTGGACAACGGACAGTATTCAATTACACGATCGTGTATGATGAGACAATAGGCGGTAGTATTGGCGGGCACATTCTCCTTGCAGTCAAATTCTATGCGTACGTCCACAGTGGCGCTCTTGACGGATTCGTTTTGTCGCGAGCAATCAATGACTGCAAAAGGTCCTTTCTCGATAAACGATAGTACGTTGAGCAGCGTCTCGAAGCTATCGATTCCATAATATG
>NW_017300072.1:35105-38842 GCF_001594075.2 Trachymyrmex cornetzi | reverse complement strand
GAACCGAAAAATGACACTGATCGACAATGAAAATGCATTCTGTGTCAAAAACATAAATTTTATGAATTTTATAGCGATAATAACAATGGAAATCTCAACTCTAATTGTCATAATGCATTCATTGTAACCATAAAATATGTATGAGAAATAAGTGATGTCGCTGTCTAATACCATTTTGCAATACGACTATAAATATTCGTTTCTAACGTATTTTTGCCTGTTAGAAACGAATGTATTGTTTACATTTAGCTGCATCACAATTTTAAGATAAAAAATGAGGCGAAAGACGAAAAAAGCAAGGATATTCATGACGTTGTAGCACCGGAATCAAATTTTTCTTCTAAACTTTTTTAACGCGACAATATCAACTTTCAATTTTAAGATGCATCTTGCTTCTTTTCCGTTTTCGAGATATAACTATTAGAAAATATCTTTTCTTCTCTTCTATAAAACATAGAGGAGGCCTTTTATATCGATATGACAATTAGAGTTGAGATTTCCATTGTTATTATCGCTATAAAGTTAATAAAATTTATGTTTTTGACACAGAATTGTCACAGAATTGACACAGATTTTCTCATAAAATCCAGTGCAGCTGAGGTCCTGTTGATGCGTACTATAATTTAAGTAATAATACTTTTGCAATCCGTACATCCAATACAGAGATTTTTCACCGAATAGGAATGTGGTAAAACAGGGAGCTTTAGCATCGCCTTAATATTGTCTATTATTTAGTTTTTTCTCTTGAAAACATAATAATTTCGTAATCCTAAAATGTGCAGGAAATTGAAACATTTGTCATATAATCTGTCACGTAAAAGTATCAAACAATTCCTAAAATAATGAATGATATTTCAGGTCTCATGACTGCTTAATAATAACTAAAGTATGATTAATTATTTCAAGAACTATTTTACACTTAAATGTGACAGATCGGATTGCTTTTCCAGTTTCTTATACATTTTATATGTTTCAGGATTCCAAAATTATGTTATTAAGGGGGTAACGAATAATTTAAAAATAAATTATACATCACGAACAAATTACTGCATATCATTTATCATAATGTTACAAAATCGAATTGGCAAGAGAGAACCAAGGCTTATGATGCATTATAAAAAAACCAACTAACCTTCATTTAAATTTTCATCTTGAACACTTTCAAAAATAAAATTATTCATCACAAACAAATTACTGCACATCATTTATCATCAATAATGTTACGAAATCGAATTGGCAAGAGAGAACCAAGCCCTATGATGCATTATAGAAAAACCAACTAACCTTCATTTAAATTTTCATCTTGAACACTTTCAAAAATAAAATTATACATCACAAACAAATTACTGCACATTACTTATCATCAATAATGTTACAAAATCGAATTGGCAAGAGAGAACCAAGCTCTACGATGCATATTATAGAAAAACCAACTAACCTTTATTTAAATTTTCATCTTGAACACTTTTTAATACGTATTGTGACGTTTATATGTTTAATCGGTGAGAAATATTTGCCGCGCTGTTAGTTTGTTTAGTAGCAATGTTTGTTGCCTGATCTATCACAGGTTCGATAAAACTTTCACAAGATGAAATATTCGATGGTATACAAGCTGAATTTTCATCAGAAATATTTTCTGGATTATTATTTTGCACAATATTACTACTAAAACGTACTACAAAAAAAAAGAAAGAAATTAAATTCTTTTACAAAAATTATAGAATTATTTGTACTACTAGATAAAAAAAGATTACATTTATTTATACATAATTAGCCTAACTAATTAAATATATGTATGCTTTTCAAACGAATCAAGAGACACAAATATAAATTTTATTTAATTATTATTAATTTAAATATAATTTGCAGTAATGTAAAATATAATAAATTAAGTAAATAATATAAATGAAAATATAATCTTACTTAACAAAATTAAAAGATTCCAATTCTCTTGAAATATAAACAAATAAACAACAACTAAAAACGGCAATTAAGACGCAGTAATTAGTGCGAATCAAAAGTATAAATACTATAAATATATTTCTAGTTGATATTCCATACGTAGTATACAAATCTGAACGTTTCGGCTATCTTCAAGTCAACTTCAGCAGTCTCCATTTATAACAATAAATTAATCGGTTCGCAATATTGAAGCCATGGAATGCAGTATGTAAGTCTCTCAGATTGCCACGTCTGAAAAGTATGTAACCGTCAGTTAGCTAATTAACTAAATGCGAGCTGTATCAAGAATGAAATCATTAAAAGACAGTCATTAAAAACGTAATAACGGGTTCATATAAATACTTACCTCTGCACACCATAGCCAACCAATATTATAAATTAAGTAAATTAAAAATATTAATGAAATAGATATAATCTTATTCTTCGTAAGAAAATAACGTTCGCAATGTCACAAACAAAGTCAAATTGTGTAAAAGAACACTAAGTGAAAATATTAAGAAAGGAAACAACATTGTTAAAAGTCATCGAATTAAAAACAATAAATATAGTCGCATAAGAATAGTTACAAGAAACAAAGATTACAAAAGAACCAAAATTTATTAATTATGCTCGTATATGCATGGTGCAAGAACTCCGTATCTGATTTCAAATTTAAGCCATTATCTTGCATCTTAATATTAAGTATTTCAGACACTAACCTTTTCCCAAAATATCTCTTATTATTCAAAATCTCCGTGTTCAACCAATCAAATTCATGTTGGAATTGTAATCTGTATTCAGAGATCACAGACAGATTCACGCTCTTTTTATTAATGTCATTTTTATGTTCGTTAATTCTCATCTTTAATTTACAGCTAGTCTGACATAAGAAGCAGTGCAATCTTTACAATTGATTTTATAAACAACATTTTTCCTCGATTCGCGAGGAAGATAACCCTTTTATGCTTTTATAATTCCGTCGATTTTATTTAAGCTAAAGAACGACAATTTAATATTAAGATTTTTAATGATGCTCTTAAATTTTTTGTAAACACAAAGTAAAAAGGAATAGTAAACCATGAAGAAGTTGAAATACCAGTCTTCAGTTTATCTGTTTGTTTTAGCATTTTACGTTTTAAAAGGGATCTTAATCTTAAATTGATCGTGTTAAAAATAAAGTCAATAGGATAATCATTGTCCAAAAAAATTTGTATAATATAATTAAAATTGTCACTATGGTATTTTGGATGAAAAAGTAAAAAGCCTCTGTCCACCATGCTCATAAGAACACCTCTTTTTTGTGAAAGAGGATAAAGAGACAAAAAAACTAAAGTACAACTCCATTGTCTCCCATCATTGCAGATTTGATTATGGAAGATTTAAAGAATTATGCTTTGAAGAGATTTGGAACTGAGATACCTTTTTATTTTAGATATGTAGATGATATCGTGCCTGTTATTCCTAATCACTTAATTGATGAATTTTTAAAAGTTTTTTACTCCTTTCATTCAAGGTTACAATTCATTTTGGAGGTTGGGGGTGACAGGTTGAATTTTTTAGATATGACGATAATTAATATAAAAAGTAAATTAAAATTTCATCTTTATCATAAACTTTTTCTGGGAGGTACTTCAGTTTTTTGTCTATTCATCCTCTTTCACAAAAAAGAAGTGTTCTTATGAGCATGGTGGACAGTGCCTTTTTACTTTTTCATCCAAAATACGATAGTGACAATTTTAATTATATTATAAAAATTTTTTTAGACAATGATTATCCATTTTTTTTTTTTTTTTTTT
>NW_017300072.1:30425-31255 GCF_001594075.2 Trachymyrmex cornetzi | reverse complement strand
CCCCGCCGACATTGGAACCATCAGTGGGGTGCCGCGCGCGTGCAGGCAGGCCATCGCCACCCATCCCAGAGAGTCCCTCGCCCAGTTAGGATGACTCTCCGGGACCCTGTATGGGTCTACGACGATGGCCATTCCTCCCCCCTCGGCCAGGCAGTGCAGAAGCATATCCTGCACCCCGGCCGAGTGGTTAACGTTAACCTGGGCGAGGACGTAGGACATTACTCGTTCACATCGTCCCCGCCCGTCGCGGCGTCCACGGTGGACGCCGCTACTGCTTGGCCGGGCGCCGGAGACGGGGTCTCCGGCGTCACGGCCATCTCAACGTCGGCGACGGCGTCCGGCGCTCTCGCCGCCGCCGCCGCCGACGCGGGCGGCCGCTCCCCAGGGGGAGGGGGGCCACTGGGCTTTGGCCCCCCCTTCCTCCCCTTGGCACCACGCGCAGCCGTGCACCCCTGGCCCCCGATGCGGTGGCCCGCCGGGCGCCCGAGGGTCCGGCAGGCGGGGCACTCGGCCCTGGCCTGACAATCTTTGGCCAAGTGCCCCATGCCCCCGCACCGGTAGCAGCACCGGCTCCTGTCCACGGTGCCGGTGCATCTCTGCTGCACGTGGCCGGCCTCCAGGCAGCGGTAGCACTGGAGGCCACGACTGGGGAACAGCACGATTCTGCATTTGGACCACCCCACTGTGATGTGTGGGGTGGCTACCAAATTCTTCGCCGCCTCCACCGGACACCTCACCCAGCAGGAGCCCATGCCATTGGGGGCCGTCTTAATGTCCCCCACCCTGAACTCCTGCACCCGGCGCCCGGTGGATTTGGCCAATTCCTCGGC
>NW_017300072.1:29881-30199 GCF_001594075.2 Trachymyrmex cornetzi | reverse complement strand
ACCACCTCCGCGTAGCCGGCGGCGTCCGCGCAGGTCAGTGTGACCGCCGCGGAGGTGGGCGCCCTTAGCTTGGGCAGCCGCGGAGCCGCCCCAGCGGCCTTTCGGCCGCCGGGGTTTACTCCGGCCCCGCCAGCTGCCCCGCCCTTTCGGGCACCGCCACTCCCGGCCCCGTTCGCCCCGGGTGCTCCCCGCGTTGGCCGCGGGGCCGGTAGCGAGGCCCTCCTCGCCCTGGTGGCCTCCCGTCTAATTTTCCCGGAGGGCGGAGCAGACCTCCAGCCCTCCGGGTCCTTCCTCCCCTCTCCCCCGCTTATGGTCGCC
>NW_017300072.1:26851-27444 GCF_001594075.2 Trachymyrmex cornetzi | reverse complement strand
GGGGCTGGGACCGCGCGCCCCGCCTCGGAATACGTCCGAGCGGCCGCGCGGCCCCCGCCGGAAGAGACGGGCGGCCCTGCCCGGGACAAACAGATAAACTGAAGACTGGTATTTCAACTTCTTCATGGTTTACTATTTCTTTTTACTTTGTGTTTACAAAAAATTTAAGAGCATCATTAAAAATCTTAATATTAAATTATCGTTCTTTAGCTTAAATAAAATCGACAGAATTATAAAAGCACAAAAGGATGTTCTTCATCACGAATCGAGAAAGAATGTTGTTTATAAGATCAATTGTAAAGATTGCAATTCTTCTTATGTCAGGCTAGCCGTAAATTAAAGATGAGAATTAACGAACATAAAAATGACCTCAATAAAAAGAGCGGGAATCTGTCTGTGATCTCTGAACACAGATTACAATTCCAACATGAATTTGATTGGTTGAACACGGAGATTTTGAATGATAAGAGATATTTTGGGAAAAGATTAGTGTCTGAAATGCTTAATATTAAGATGCAAGATAATGGCTTAAATTTGAAATCAGATACGGAGTTCTTGCACCATGCATATACGAGCATAATTAATAAATTTTG
>NW_017300072.1:9278-25822 GCF_001594075.2 Trachymyrmex cornetzi | reverse complement strand
TTGTAACTATTCTTATGCGACTATCTTTATTGTTTTTAATTCGATGACTTTTAACAATGTTGTTTCCTTTCTTAATATTTTCACTTAATGTTCTTTTACACAATTTGACTTTGTTTGTGACACTGCGAACGTTATTTTCTTACGAAAAATAAGACTATTTCTATTTCATTAATATTTTTAATTTAATTTCTAATATTGGTTGGCTATGGCGTGCAGAGATAAGTATTTATATGAACCCGTTATTACGTTTTTAATGACTGTCTTTTAATGATTTCATTCTTGATACAGCTCGCATTTAGTTAATTAGCTAACTGACGGTTACATACTCTCCAGACGTGGCAATCTGAGAGACTTACTTACTGCATTCCATGGCTTCAATATTGCGAACCGATTAATTTATTGTTATGAATGGAGACTGCTGAAGATGGCTTGAAGATAGCCGAAACGTTCAGATTTGTATACTACGTATGGAGTATCAACTAGAAATATAACCCATTAATGCCCAAAAATTCCGTTTTTTCAGCTCATTTTCAAACCTCTTCACTCTAATCAAGCACCCCGAAGGAGACAAAATTCTATTACGTCCACGTCGTTGTCTCTGGGTCACGTAGAGAGTAGAATGTCAAATTCGTAATCAGCGACTACGAAAACCCCCGAGTACAGACTTTTACGAAAATATGTGATTTTCAAAATTTCGTGTTTGCCATATAAAAAATCCGCCATTTTGAAAAGGTTATGGCCAATTGAGATCGGCAAAAAAATTTTTCCTCAAATTTTAACTATTCCGATCACCGTTGATCATTATAGTTAGGATTGAGTCTCGAAACTCTATTGACCCAAAAAAAATTACAAATAAAAAAATTCCAAATTTTTGGGTACTTCTTTGCAAATCCGGCGCCATATTGGATTTCCTATTTAAGCAAACTCAATTTTGACCACGGATTCTTGAAGAGCATATATAAAACTAGTAGGAAACATGGTTTTTGTTTGGAAATTTCTCCTCTTTAATTATAAGAATGAGGTTTGAAAATGAGCTGAAAAAACGGGATTTTTGGACATTAATGGGTTAAGGCTCTTAATTGTCCTTTTTTAGTTGTTGTTTATTTGTTTATAATATTACATTTTTTATTTTGTACCTGAACCAAGTCCCGTATCTTATTTATTACAGTACGCTTTAATATAATTTTATGTACATCGTTATCTAAAGAATAATTAACATCATTGAGAACATTAATAATTCCTATAATAAAAAAGTGGAACAAATGTTTGAAAAGATTTAAATATATAATAATTGAATTAGAGCGTACTCTCTAAATCTGAATCAGCGAATAGTCATTGATTATCCAATAGCAAACTTAGCATTGGATAATCAGCGAAGTTCAACTAAGAAAAAAAGAAAGTTGGAGCATTATATATTATACTTTAAATATTGATTTTTCTTAAAATATTGATATTTTATGTTAATTTTAATCTTTAATACTGTTATGTCCGAGCGTCCGGTTCGCGGCGACGCCCTCGCGAACACGTTCACGCACTCTCGGCTCGCAGAAATAAACAACACGGGTATTATAGAAAAGAACGAGAAGAGTTTATTAAGAAACGAACACAGAATGCACACACGTCAAGCTCAGAGTACACAATCGTAAAAAAGATAGCGGATCGAGAGACACGTCCGAGCGCAGCGATGGCTCACGTCCAAATCTGCCGATCTTATTAAATAACATAAGAACATGTCGCTGGGCAACGCGACTTTCAGCACCTCACGAGTGGCGATCTACGGTGTTGGTACGGCGTAACAATATCATATTCATTGAATTTATGTACTATATAATGAGATTACGTAGATCACATAATAAAGGTTAGCTAGGTTAGAGATCTCACATTTCAATCTCTGATTACCAGTGGTACTGATTTCAGTGATTACACGGTGTGACACGGTTCAGGCACTTTTGTGCAGACCTAGCAGAAATTGTAGGTCTAGTAAAACTAAGAAAAATGGTATGGTCGAAATCTCCAATACACTCCGAAAATCTCATTTTACGACCAAAAAACCGTTTTTGGGTAAGTTCATATGAAAACTCACTCATAACTGCGCTAATTTTTACCCGATTTAAAACTTTTTTTTTCATTTTGAAGCTGAAAACCTGACCTTTTCAACTGTACATGCCTCATTTTATCAAAAAGAAAACTGACGAGACTACAGTTGAAATATTTGCGAATTTTTCTTTTTTTTTCATTTTTGTCAAATTTGACGATCATTTTTCGATATTATTCGATCTTGGAGATTTTTTATAGCTTAATATGTTGAAAGTACATTTAATTCTGCGTCGAATGAGCTTTTGTTGAAGGAAAACGGATGATACATATAAAGTTTTTACTCGGTCGCTGCATGTGACCTCGGATCGTACTTTAGTTCGAAATATCAAATCATTAGTATGGTGTCTACGCTCTCTACCTCCATAACAAGAAGAAGATTGTTTCTTGATACGCGGCATTTTTGAAAGTTTCAATACTTAGTTTAAATTACAACAAAAATGTGTGATAATCGCAATAAGTTTTGCTTCATATGTGGTTTATTTGTGGATCAGGCGCATCGCTTAAAGCTAGAAAATAATGAAGCTGTGGTTGATGGCTACAACAAATTTTTTAATCTTGAATATAGCACCTCGAAAAATCGCTGGTATGAACCAGAATTCGCGTGTGTCGAGTGTTCATCGAAGTTTAAGAAATGGAATTCGAAAAGTTGCCATAAGGTTCGAATTTCCTTCTCTTCTCCGATGATATGGCATCATCAGCCATATCATAAACCTGATGACTGCTATTTCTGTAAAACAGACGTACGTGGTCATCATTACAAAACACGAAGAAACATAAAATATGCTAATGTTTTGTCTGTAACGAAACCTGAAGACCTGAATGATATCACTGACTCCACCGCAGTTCATGAATTGAAGATTCAAGTGGTTGATCATGGTCAAAATGATAATTATGAAACGGATGAAGCTGATCATGAAGAATATGTTCCGTGCGCATCAACTTCTGGAGAACGACATTTGGTAACAAACGCAGACTTTCGGGATCTTACAAGTGATTTAGAGCTACCAAGAAGAAAATCTGAGTTCCTACAATTTTAAAACTCACATAACTCCGTCAATTTTCATCCATTTTCGTTCAATAAAAGCTCATTCGACGCGGAATTAAATGTATTTTCAACATATTGAGCTACAAAAAATCTCCAAGATCGAATAATATCGTAAACTGATCGTTAAAGTTGAAAAAAATAAAAAAAAATAAAAAAACCGCAAATACTTTCAACTGTAGTCTTGACAGTTTTTTTTTTTTAAAATGAGGCATGTACAGTTGAAAAGATCAGGTTTTCAGCTTCAAAATGAAAAAAAAAATTATTTAATCGGATAAAAATTAGCGCAATTATGAGTGAGTTTTCACATGAACTTACCCAAAAACGGTTTTTTGGCCGTAAAATGAGATTTTCGGGGTGTATTAGGGACTTCGACCGTACCATTTTTCTTAGTTTTACTAGACCTACAACTTCTGCTAGGTCTGCATAAAAGTACCTGCCGTTTTTTCCTTTTTGTCACACCGTGTTATTCACTGATTCAGATTTAGAGAGTACAAAGACAATAAATTAAGGTTATAACAAGTTAACCATTCTTAACGAGTTCTACAATGAGTCGGTAATCGGTAGTCCTAAGTCTTATCGGTGAAGTTGACCAATAGCCAATTTGTATGACTAAGGCTGATTGGCCAACTTCACAGATTAAGACTAAGACTTCCGACTACCAAATCATTGTAGAATTAGCATTATATTTCTTAAAATATACACGATGTATGTCGAGTAAATTACCTGCAAATAATTAGGAGTCACGTAATATACGGTACCTCATTTTACATAATTTCTAATTATTTATGTACATGTCGTGTGTTAAGTGGTATATTATATGTATATACTTACTATGTTGCGCTAATAAACGACAAGTATACTTTACATTTTTATATTTTACTGTGCATTTATTTCCACGTTTTCTAATATCTTTTGATTTACAAACAAAAAATAAACTCCATCGCTGAATAATACAAGCACAAACATTCCGAATGTATATTGTTACAATGTACGTCATAACCTTTACATTCTTGTTATTTTTGTTACTTTTCCTTGTTATATTAACAAATAGTATCAAGCATTTTTTAATAATATTTACTTCTCACATTCATTAGAGCGAAAGCACAGAATCTTTTAAAAGTCTTCTAACAAATCTCTTAATATGGCTAAAATCATGTACTAGACAATACAGGCTAATACTAAAATGATAATAGTATTGATTTAGTAAAATAAGAATTGCAAAGTCGGAACAAAATCGGAATTGGAAAGTTCTTCTTCTTGTTAATTGGCCCGGCAGTCAATCGGACTGTTTCTCCACACCCAATGACGCAGACGTCATTGGGTGTGGAGAAAATAAGAGGGCACATATGGTTTGTATATGATGCGAACATGTCACGATTTCCCTGGTGGTAGCGGCGCGCCAAAGGAGGAAAAGGGAAATTCAACAAAAGAGATCAGTAGCCTTCATGAAGGAGCCTACATAATTTGGGGGGAGGTTGAGGAGAGGAAAGATGTCACCGGGGAATTAGGAAATTCATCATGTAAAAAAGAACGAAGGCGGAGAGCTTTATGGGAATATAGGTCGCATTCGAAGATAACGTAGTTGATATTTTGATTTATTGCATCACAAGGACAAGAAGGCGAATCTACAATGTTAATTAGGAATAGGCTTTCGTAAAGATTTTAGTGGTTAGATCTCAGCCGGTTGACCATAACAATTTCTTCACTTTTTTGAGAGAAGAGTCTTCGAACCAGGTTTTCTTAGAGTTGAGTTGATAGTGTGCGAAGTGGAGGATTCCTTTGGCAGAAGCTGCCATTTGAAGGTAGTTTTGACTGCAACGAAGCCTTACTTTTAGCCTCGCTGAGAAGGTCTTTATGTGGCACGCGAAATGGGAAAGGTTCATTTGGACACGGTACAATTAGACACTTGCAGTTAGACTCGTTGCAAATGGACATGTTATATTGGACACGTTAATATTGGAGACGTATCGCTTGAACACGTTAATATTGGACATGTTAATTTTGGACACGTATCATTTAGACACATAAATATTAGACACGTATCACTTGAGTATTTTAATATAGGACCCTAGGTTAGGTTGTGACCGAACATTAATCGTTACTCTTACCAATCGGTCCTCTGTCATCTAGTTGTCCCGGTCGCCACTCCTTTTCACCACCAAAGGAGAAGGTATCCTCTGTCAATAGCTGGGTGTTTCCTCTCGTTATCCCTGCAGCGGTTTACCATCAGTTTGCTCCGCTCTCATTTATCGCACACACAGGAAAGGTTTTGTAATAACTTTACAGTGATGATTGCAGGAAGTTAACATATTTTTATTGGTCGTAGCACATTATTTTTCCTTTACACATTTCTCCTGAGATGTCGCGTAGGTGTCTCCCTCCTGACGCGCACGGTACATATCATTTCTAATTAACTTCGATTCACTTATTACATTTCGATGAGTATTTCACATTAACGCCGCGCTGGGATCTCATGCCGAACGCACACGTCGCAATTTTCTTCCATACAATTACTGATTAAACGCCGCTCTGGGTTCCTTCGCCAGATACACGCGCACTTATTCATACAATTTCAATTTACTCAATTTATCAACACCGCGCCGGGTTCCTTCGCCGGATACGCGCGCACTTATTCATACAATTTCAATTTACTCACTTTATCAACACCGCACCGGGTTCCTTAGCCGGATACGCGCGCTACTAATTACTTTTTTCAACGACAATGGCTTATCACAATAATTCTTACCGGTGCGCTTAGAATCGGGCCCCCGTTTACTCTTACGCCCTCGGCTTTTCCGCCCGCGACTTGAAACGATCCCGCTCGCGACTCTCTTCACGCCCGTCTCTCTACACTCAGCGGAAATCCGCCTACCGATCTACGATCTCTGCCTTCTCTCGGCGAACAACATCTGCGGACTTCTTTCGAACGGTCTCGCACACAGCAGCGGCAGCAGCCCCACTTATTACACCACAGCGACAGCAGCCTGGCCTCCAAAAGCCTCGTTTCGCTCCGCGCTCTCGCTTATATTACCTACGCTATCCCTTCTCTGGTGCTCTACTCTCTCTACACGACTTGCGCACTGTCAGTGCTCGCAGCGTTAGCCGAATTTCTACCAACTACGCCGCTTAATCTAGTTCCTGCTATTTTATCATATTATGCTAATTTTTATTTAATCATTTTCTTTATTTTCAGGTATTACATTACAGTATGGAAATGCAGCCGCTCATCTTCTCCCGCTGGAGTTACATGGTAAGTATATCAATAAATATTTTATTTACAGGTTATCATCTCACCGAATGCATCCCCCTTTTACCTATATACACTATATACATCTCTTACTATACGTAGATCTCTAACTATTCGACTCGATCGGTACAACAACAGTAATTTAGTCACTTCCGGTAATCGGATCGATCTAAAATTTTAACTGCACGCTCTCTCGGTGCTAACTACTACAATGACGGTCGGTTATTTCGATTCCTCTATTTTCATTTCTATTCTACAGTATTTATCGACGCTCGGTATAGATATCGACTTGACATTTGGCATGCTCATTTCTTTAACGTTCAGTTAGAAGATGACGGTGGCTTTTCCCATTCCGTCCATCTTAGATTTACAATAACAATTTTCCGGATCCCCTGGTATAGATATCGGTTCCTAATTTTAACAATAACTTTCCTTTGTATCCTTTATGAGTCTGACGGTCTCTTTTCACGATCCGCCTATTTAATTTTTATAATGACAACTTTTTACTGGTCACCCGTTATACGCGATGCGCTCTAATAATCTTAATCACTCTAGTTAATATTATATTTCAACATGACGGTTTAATCTTTCTCAAATTCTGGATTCTACTTTCTAATAACAATTTTTTATGGTCACCCGGTATACGTGGTGATCCCATATTCTATCTGCACTCTTATTTAGCGCCTATATGACACATGACGGTCGCTTTCTGCGATCCGCCGACATTAATTCTTTCACGACAAATTTACATGATCACCCGGTATACGCGGTGATTCACAAGTTTATGTTCGCAATTCATTAGTGCTTCTAATCATTCTGACGGTAGCTTTTCTTCGTATCTTATTTCTTCATACTTGACAATAATTTTTCTTAAACACCCGGTATATTCTATGACCCGTTATTAATTCAATCAACTCTATTAACTCTATTAATGACTCTAACGGTCGGTTTCTTCAATATAATATTTTATTTCTATTATCTCTATTTTATTCCAACACATTAATTTTTTCCCGTCACCCGTTATACGATCACTTGTCGAATTATCACCGTTTCTACGGTTTTGTCGCCTTATGGGCTTATATCTAACTTATATCGAACTTAACCTCTAAGTATCTAATTCTAATCTTAATGCTAATCAAATCTTTTTCTTTTACTTTCACATTTTCTTTTCTCACAAACTATCTCTATTTCTATTACTAATTCTACTCTATAACTTACTTATTACTATAAAATCACTTTATTTACACGTCTCTAATATAATGCACTTTTCTACCTCTACTGGTTGACGGCGTCGATCCGGGATGAAGCCGGGGCCTAGCCTCCGGTTTCAAGGTTAGGTTGTGACCGGAACGATGCCTTGTTAATTAACGAATCCGTGTGTTTAATTGCATTAATTAATTAATTATTAACTTGTCTTGGTCGTTGCTTACCTTGGTCGCCACTTTGTTTAACCTTTGCCACAAAGAAGGTGATCCGGGTCCTCAGTTGTCCCGTTTAGCTGGCCTTTATGCGTTGAAGGGCTCTGATTGGCTTCCTTCCTGTCTGTCGTCGCTGTGATTGGCCGCTTGGTTAGTGAGAGTCGTGTCGTCTTGTTGTTGCTTCGTATTTATGCGTTGTTGCTTATTATTACGCGTGGAAGTGATATTTTTCACAATAAAGTCGAAAGGCAGTTTGGTGTAACAAGATAAAATTTATTAAAAGTTAATAACACCGATAAATGATTATTAATGGCCTTTCATTCACTCTCGAACACATTCACACGCTTTCCGACACTCTAACTGTCTCTCTTATACTTATTTCGCGATACTATGTCGCATCGTGTCGCACAATTCGATACGTTACGAATTCAAGATGGCCGTCGCCTTTGTTCTCGTATGCCGCGCTTGCATATGACGCGTATCACGGCTTTTGCGGGTATTTCCTCGCTTTTCTCGCGTTTTAACGACGCGTGGCGTTTACGGGCTACGTAATAAAGACGTGTATTAATGATTTACGGCGTGATTCTGCCGATATTCCGCGTTTTCACTTCACTAACGGAACTTGCCCTTTGTTCGCGATTTCTCGCGTTAATTCGCGTATTTTCGCGTTCACTCGCGTTTCGCGGTGTTTATTAAGCGTTAACTCGCTTTTCCGTCACGTTATTACGCTATTTTCTACGGTATTCGCGGTTACGCAATACTTGAGCCGCACCGGCACGATGTACGTCCGTCGTGTTTGGTAGTTCGGCTGCGACTGCCTGGCAAGATGGCTTCCTCTACTGCCAAGATGGCCAGGAAGAAACGGTGCGTTCCGTTTCCCGCAGTCGGTTCGGTGTTCCCGAATTTAGTAATCTCCAGGTAATACATTCACATAGGCCTTTTAAGGTTACAAATGTTATAAATAATTAGGAAATAACTTCCTCATGACAAAATAATTACGGACTTTCGCTTTCTATACTTAATTAGTGCGAATAATTAAACATTTAAGTCGGATGATCTCGGCAATCAATCAAATAATTGGAATAATAGGGTGCGGAGGGGGCGCCGCCTCCGTTGCCCGACCCGTCCGTGGGGCCCCCCATGGGTGGCGCCACCCGCAGCGGTACCCCCGAAGTCGGAGGCGGGGGAACCCCGAAACTCACGTAGTGGACTCGCACCACATCCCTACGTGAGGAGTAAGGGGCCGGAGACCTGTGCCCCTGATGATCATTCCAGGGGCCCGCGTCATATGCCAGCCCCCCGGGGGAACTCGGGGCCCTCCCCTGGTCATGTTTCAGGGGAGGTGAGGGCACGCCCGGCTGGCGGAGCCGCTGCGGGGTTGGGGACAACAAAAATGAGCAATACACAAAATCAGGAGAAGAATCGGAGAAGGAAGGAGTCGGCGGGAGCAAACTCTCTCCGCAAAGGAGGACAGCGTGGTCGGCGTCGTGAAAACGACGTCACGGCGACCAGTTCGGAGGAGGATCTGGAGGAGTTCTCCCCAGAACTTGTATCGTACGACGAGGGGGATGACTATTACGAATCATCCCTCACATTGGTGGACGAGGACCACCTCTACGGTCTGTACCTCGGTGCACGGCCGAGCGAAGACGGTGTGTCCACTGGGGACTCTCTCACTGGGGACTCTCTCACTGGGGAGGTGTCGACGCGGGAGGGGACGGGGGAGAGGTCCACCTCCGGTTTCGACACTGAAGCGATCAGACGTTTCTTCAGTGAGAAGAGCATGCTGACCATCGAAGGCAAGATAAACCCTCAGCTACGAGGGGGGGCTTCGGATGGCGGCAGCGATGATGAGGCTCCGCGTACGGAAGAGGAAGCCCACTCGGCTGACTCCACGGAGGATGGGAATACTCGAGACCCGTCATATATTCCCAAAACTAACAAGGTGCAAGCAGTCGTGGGCTCGACGGCGGCGGCGGCCGAGAAGGGCGGCTTACGAAGAACCCGTCGTCCGGCTAAGATTCCATCGAGCTCCACAGGAACCGAGGAGGACTCGGCTGCGGCGGAGTTGTCACGCCTGATGACTCCCCTCCCGAGAAGGTGAGCGTGGTGGAGCCGACCACGTCGTGCGCCACAACACAGAAGAAGCGCTCATACCAAACGACGGGTATGTACGTCGGCAGACGCGAAACCATCAGAGCGGCAAATGAGGAGAAGGACCGCTCCCTGCAGTTAGCCAGGGAAAAACTCATAAGGAAACTGGGGCATTGCGATCTGCTTAAGAGGTCGAAAATTAATTTCGACAAGTCAAGGGAAATTGCAGAAGATAAGCCCACGGAGACTTTGGCGAGGGAGATCCAAGAAGGAATGATGGAGGTCCTCAGGATCGCCAAGGTCTCCTCAAATCTTAAGGGCACATTTCAGAAGTCACTGAAGTTGGTGGCAGCCTCGACGTTCGGAGGCGCCGAAATACTCCGCGAAAGGGCGGAGATGAGCAGATTCGTCTCCCAGTCAGAAGTGGCAGCCCTGCGTAGGAAGATAAACAACCTGCGCAGGTCTCATACATTAGAGATCGAGAGTGAGAGGAGAAGAGCCCTGGAACTCTCCGGGGAATCGGCCAGGTATCAGCTAGAGCTGAAGGTGCTGCAGAAGGAGAAAGAGACCTGGACTCGGAAAGGAAACCGGACATCTCCAGGGCCCGAAAAACCAACTACCCGAGCGGACCTGAAGAAAGACGCGGCTCTGTCCGTGGAGAATATGGAGATGGACCCACCATTAAAAGAGGAGAGGAGCAGGGAGAGGTCTCTCTTCCTCCACCTGACCGGATGCCGCCGGCGCTGCGACCGGCTCTGGGCGGTAGGCGCCTGGTACTGGAGGATAAACCCGTCAACCTTAACTACAAGATGGTTGACAAGATGGGTCGCATAGTTTGCCAGACTTGGGGGGGGGGGGGGCGGTACGAAGACGAAAACCAGCGAGCCTGCTCACCTCCTTCTTTATCTGCACTCACCGCGGGGGACCTGGTCAACATGATTAGGAAGGTCGTCGCGGAGGAATTGCAGAAGCAGACTGGCTCTTATGGACAGGGCGCCCAAAAAGAGATCGCGGTCCCGTGAAAAGCTCGCTCTCGTGGGCCAAAGAAGGACACGCAGCCTGGCCGAGAGTCTGAGAAGAGGGTCGCAAGACCGTGTACCAAGTCGACGAGGCGTATGGAACCGGTCACTGGAGCCAGAGAGGCATCGCTCCAATCATCGCTGCCGCCGGTGGGACCTGCCTCTGGGATTCCTGCCCAGAGCGGGGAAATGTGGTCGCGGGTGATTGGCCGTAAGGCCCAGAGACGGCGGAGGTACCAAGTGCAAGGGGCTGCGGCCCCCCCTTGGGTGGACAGCCGCGCAACCCGCGGCCGACTCCTGGGAAGGTCAAAGGAGTGAGGAAACCTCCACAGTCCGCGGCAGTACAAATATGCTGCCGCGGAGAGGCGAAATACGCCGACGTTATGAGGCTAGCCAGAGACAATATAGATCTCGCGGCAATCGGCATTGACGCCCTCAAGCCGAGGAAGGCTCGGTCAGGAGCGCTGCTCCTAGAAATACCCGGAGGTGCTGCGGGAGCAGACAAGACAAATACCCTTGCACAGAGGCTGCTGGATCTTACGGCCAATGACAATAACGTAGTCATATCAAGGCCGGAGAAGACGGCAGAGCTGAGGCTTCGAGACTTAGAGGCCTCTATCACGGATAGTGATATATATTTGAAACTGGCCGAGCTGGGGGAATGTGACCCGGCTGATGTGCAGCTGGGCAAAATGACAGAGACCTCAAGAGGGCTGGGCACTGTGTGGATCAGGTGCCCCTTTAAGGCGGCCCTGAAAATCACAAGGCTGCCGAGAATATGCATAGGCTGGACGTCAGTGAGAGTGGAGCTGTTGCCCGATAGGGGGATTCACTGTTATAGGTGCCTGGAGAAAGGGCACGTACAGGCGGAATGCCGCAGTAGCCTCGATAGGAGGGACTGTTGCTTCCGCTGTGGTGAGCCGGGACACAGGGCCAACTCCTGCACGGGTCGGCTCCGCTGCGTTGTCTGTGCGGACAGGGGAAAACCCGCCAATCATCGATTGGGGGGTAGGGCGTGTAACCCGCCACCCACCGTCCCAAGAAGGGATGGCGGACGGGCTCTAACAGTCACCGGCCCAACCCGCAAGAGTGACAGGAAAGGACTGTCGACGATTTTGCCGCGGAAACTCCCCGGTGAGGGGGAGATGTCAGACCGTCATCTGGTGGAGGACTTCCCCGTGATGGATACCACGGTGATGGAAGTGGAGGTTCTCGAGCCGGAAGCTACGGAAAAAGGCCGAGAAGGCAAGTCGCCGGTATTACCGCAACGCCCGAACGCGGTGGGCAAAAAGTCACACCGTGATTCGACGAGGGGTCGCCCCCCGCCTGATATAACGGCGGCGGAAATGGGGGATCAGGGCCCTGAAACCCAAAGTGCAAGGCACACAGCGGAACGGTCCGTTATGCGGGGAGAAGCCTCCGTAGAACCGGTGAGGGGCAAGGAGGCCTCCACACCTATGGAAGCAACCATGGAGAAGACGGGGGCAAATTACTGCTCCTTGCCTCCCATGGTCGGTGGATACACAGATCCTCCAATCGATTCCGGGGTGAGTGCCGAGACAACGGGATCTAAGGATCCACGGCACGAGGATGCCCCCCTTACTACCCAATGATTGGAAGGAGTAAGGGGGAAAACAACTCGATTTTACTGGCGAGCGTAAACCACTCCGGCCGTGCGCAGGATTTACTCCTGCAAAGAATGGCTGAGGGTGGTTACGGTCTAGCCGCCATAACGGAGCCCTACTGGGCACCGACCGGCAATTCGTTATGGGCGGTGAGCAGGGGAGAGTCGGTGGCCATCACCTGGAGACGCGTGCCGGATCCGCTCCCGACTGCGCCGATTGAGGCGGGAGAGTGGTTCGTGGCGGTTCGCTGAGGACGTGCGGGAGTAATCGCGATATATGCTCCCCCCAGCCTCGACAGGAATGAGTATGAGTGCATCCTGTGGGAGGTAGAAGACTGCATCCGCCGCCGGTTTCACGATGTACCCGTCATCGTAATGGGAGATCTAAACGCACATAGTGCCATGTGGGGGTCTCGAATAGACGACGTAAGAGGCAGAATCTTGGAGAATTGGATCTCCGACTTGGGGCTGTGCTACCTCAGTACAGGGGGAGCCAGTACCTGCATCCGCCCGCAGGGCGAGTCAGTGGTGGACGTGGCATTCGCGAGCCCGGCCATTGCCGCGACATTGGTGGATTACCGGGTGCTCGAATTGGAAACCCTATCGGACCACCTATATGTCCACCTGGGATTTGGCGAGATGGGATACCAGGCGGCACGCAAGAGACACCCCCGTCCTGCTCGGTGGGCGCTGCGGTCGATGGATCGCGACCGCATGGAGGCGGCAATCATAGCTGGCACATGGGTGCCCGTGCCACTGGTAGAGACATGGAACGTCGAGGAAGCTGCGGCCTGCAGTCGGGATATAGTCCGCGACGCCTGTGATGTGGCGATGGCTCGAGTGAGACCGTGCTCCAGGAGGGCCATGCCCTGGTGGACACCGGAGCTGGCGGAGCTGAGGGCAAGTGCCATGGCAGCCAGAAGAGCCGTCAAAAGAGCGCAAAGATGCCGTTCGGCAGGCACCGCCGAGCTAGACGTACGCGTGCGGCGTCTTAAGGCGGCGAAAGCGGTGCTGAGAAGGGCGATCGCCAAGGCGAAGGAGCAGTCTTGGGCGGACTTCACCGCCACTCTTAATGAGGAGCCCTGGGGCAGGCCGTACCTGGTAGTTATGAACAGGCTCAGGAGATGGTCTGTCCCAGTCACAGAGACGCTCGAGCCGGGTGCACTGGGAGAGATCCTAGACACCTCGTTCCCGGTTGAAACCGGACCGCGCTCCTGGGACGAGGAGGCGCTCCCGGAGACGGGATGGAAGTCATGGCAGCCTGAATTTGAGGTGACATGCGAAGAACTTATCGGTGCCAAGCGGCGAATGATGTCGCGCAACGCCGCACCGGGGTCTAGTGGTATCCCGCACAGAGCATGGGGAGTGGCGGTAGACCTAATGGGCGGTCGAATGAAAGCCCTCTTTACAGAGTGCCTACGGAGGGGCGTATTCCCATCAGCATGGAAGCGGGCGGCGCTAGTGCTGCTGAGGAAGCCGGGGAAGCCGGGGAAGTCGGCGGATGCGGCGACCGGATACCGCCCGATCTGTCTGTTAGACGACGAGGCGAAGCTCTTCGAGCGTATAATATCGGAGCGGGTCTGCGCGTGCCTGACTCAGCGCTGGGGACGCCGCCTGCATGATCGGCAATTTGGCTTCCGGCGCGGGCGCAGCACGATTGACGCGATCCTGTGCGTGCGTCGATTTGTCGAGGAGGCATGGGGGGGAACGTCGTTGTCGGGGTATCCTTGGACATCCGCAACGCGTTCAACTCCCTCCCATGGGACCGCGTTGGGGACGTCTTGCGCAGGCACGAGGTGCCGCTATATTTGCGGCGGATAATACGGTCCTACCTCGATGGCAGGAGCATCGAATACCCCGATGCGACGGGTGCCACAGCCGAGAGAGTGGTGAGTCGCGGGGTCCCACAGGGCTCCGTGCTGGGACCACTGTTGTGGAACCTCGGCTATGACGAGGTATTAAGAGGGGCCGACCTTCCGGCAGACAGCGTAGCGATATACTACGCGGATGATACCATAGTGTTGTCCGCGGGCCGCGACTGGGAGGAAGCAAAGATCAGGGCGACGGAGTCCGCATGGGCGGTGGTGGCCAAAATTGAGGAGCTGGGCCTCAGCGTAGCCGCCAACAAAACGGAGGCGATTGATTTTTACCGTCGCGGGAGGCCCCCAGGGGACCACGTGCGTGTCGCTGGGGTGCACGTCGAGATCGGCTCGCAGCTGAGGGATCTAGGGCTGATACTCGACAGCCGATTCTCGTTCGAGCCGCACTTCCGACAGATTGTGCCGAAGGTCGCCAGAACGGCGTCGAATCTGAGCAGACTGCTACCCAATCTGGGTGGGCTCAACGGCCGCGTGCGTCGGCTGTATGCGATGGTCGTCAACTCGGTGGCCCTATATGGCGCACCGGTGTGGGCGAAGGATATCGCTAGAAACCGACGGGTGCTGAGTCAGCTCCACTCGGCACAGAGGAGGACCGCGGGCCGAATCGTTCGGGCGTATAAAACGGCGGCCTTTGCCGATGTGACAGCCCTGGCGGAGTCTCCGCCGATCGAGATCACCGCCGATATGTACGCGGCCACCTATGACTAGGTGGCCCGGCTTAAGCGGACGCACGGGGTGGAGGGCGTAACACCCTCCATGGTGAACGAGGTGCGCGGTCGCACGCGAAGGCACCTCTATAGTGCCTGGGAGGTATGGCTCTCGCACCAGGGCCACGGGGGCTCTGGCGTAGCCGGGGCGATCGCGCCGATCATCGAGAGGTGGTCGGAGGCCGGGGTGAGTCTCTCGTTCCGGGCGACGCAGATGCTAACAGGCCATGGGTGTTTTGGCCGGTATCTGTGCCGCATCGGGCGGGAGAACTCACCCAAATGCTGGCACTGTGCGGCGCAGCACGACACTGCGCGGCACACGGTGCGTTATTGCCCGGCATGGAATGATCTGCGCGCGGATCTGGTCAGAGCAATCGGGCCTGACCTTACGATGCCTGGATTGCTCAGAAGTCTACTGAACAAGGAGGGACGAGAGGCCTTCACAACGTTTAGTGAGGCTGTGATGAGCAAGAAGGAGGCGCATGAGCGAGCCCGCGAGGGCGTTCCGTCCCGCGTGGCTCCTCAGGGCTCATAGGGAGCAGCGGTCGCCGGTGGCGGGGACGGCGCGGGCTCGATACCCGAGAGCCGCCGCCGCCTCGCCGCTCGTCCGTGCGGTACCCACACGGTTCTAGATGACGCACGCCGAGCGTTAGAGGCCCCTATGTTATAGGGATGCCGGGCGACTCGGCGGTCTTGGGCACCGTGGGGTGTGGAGTGGGGACTCTACACCCCATGGCACACGGTGCGCCGGGACGGGTGGCAGAGGGAGGTGGTGTCCCCCTCTGTCACGACTTGGTCACTTCCTGACTTGGTCGGGCTGGGCCAGGTTAGGTCGGAAGCGCAACTGCGCTTAGGCGTCGGACCGAGTCGGTAGTACTGCTGTCGCGAAGATCCCGACTCGGTCCGACATGCGCCAGAAGACGGACACTCGCTGGGGTTTTAGTGGGTAGGCCTCAGACCATTCCAGGTCTGAGGAGAGTCCCACATAACCCGGGTTATTTCCCCCAAATACCCGGGTATGCGTAATGCATTTCCCCAGCGATATCAAAAAAAAAAAAAAGGTTGTGACCCCCTCATGGGGCACGGCCTTGCCGTGGCGAGGGGGCTCCCTCAAGGGAAACCTTGGGGGTCTAACGTACCCCGTACGGAGTCCTCCGTTAAATAGGAGGACTCTGTATACTGGGTCCGGCACCCTAAGGGGGTTTCCTCTTCGGAGGGACCCCTGGGGGATCCGTTCCGTGATGGAACGGTTCCCCACTGTGCCGGTAAGGGTTGGCGGCCGTGACTTTAATCGCCCGGTGGCTCGGCGCCGTTAGGGGGTGGTCTACTCCCTGCCCGAGACCTGATGTGGGGTTTCGACCCCCACTGCCGGTAGGTTTCCCTCGAGGGCCCTCCCCTTCCCTCTCAGGGGGG
>NW_017300072.1:7874-8229 GCF_001594075.2 Trachymyrmex cornetzi | reverse complement strand
CGCGGAGCGGGGGCGATGGGCCCTCCTCCGCCGTCGGGGGAGGCGGAAAAACCGCTCCCCCAGAGAGAGCGGCCGGGACCGGCCTTCTCAAAGAGGGGAGCCGGGTTGAGGGCGAGCGGGTCCGCCGCCGCCCCGACGCCGAGCGGCCACGAGAGGCCCCCGATGAGGGAGGGTTCCAGCGCATCGCTGAAGTCCCTCGCCGGGGAGAGCCGCAAGAGGCCGGCCGCGGCGGTGATTTTGTCCTCCTCGGACTCGGACGAAGGGACGCCGAGGAGGACCAGGGGGAGACCCGCCCTAAACCCCGAACACCGGGGGAAATTTACGGCGGAGGCCCGCGCGCGGGAGGCGGAAAAAG
>NW_017300072.1:0-5368 GCF_001594075.2 Trachymyrmex cornetzi | reverse complement strand
CCGGCAGGCCCAGGGGCCCCCGGATGTATGCTGCACGCATTCCCGGGGGTCCCTAACAGCGGCCAGCGCAGGACACCCGGAGGGGTTTTAGTGGGTGCAAACCCCACATAACCCCGGGCTCTCCCCCGAGGCCCGGGGTATGCGTTAGACATTTCCCCTCCGTTATCAAAAAAAAAAAAAAAAGGTCTTAAGAATTGCTAGGTCCTCTAGCAACCTCAAGGGCACTTTCCAAAAAAGCCTTAAGGTAGCAGCAGCATCTTCCATGGGGATCCTAGAGATCTTCAGAGAGAGAGCTACATTAACGAAAGAAGAGGCTCAATTAGAGGAAATAAGAACGTTAAAAAGGGAAGTCGCAATTCTCAAAAACAGACTCGAAGAGGAAGTTGAGAGAGAAAGAAGGAAAGCACTCCAATCAGCTTGCGAGGCGGAAGCATATAGGAGGGAATTGCAATCTCCAAGGAAAGAGGAAGCAGCTAGGAAAGAAAAGACTCCTAGTCCAAAGGGAGATAGAGGGAAGGATGCTTCACCGAAGAAAAGCCCGAGGCGAATTCCCTCGACTAAATTTCGAGTCAGAGATAATATAAGTTCCTCGGACTCAGAAAATATGGAAATTGAGGAAGATGAGGGAAAGAAGGTAATTCTAGACAACCCCGACAAATGGCTTGAAGTAAGGCGACCACTTTTACAAGGAAAGAGGAAACTGATCAGAGAAGATCCAAATATTCAGAAGAAAATTTATGTGGCACATAAAAAATTTATGTCGGATCACACAGGAGAATCAAGTTCTAGAAAGGTTTCAGAAGACCCGGGAAGAAAAAACAGAAAGTTAATATTGGAAGTATGAAGGAAACTTCACCTAGGGCCCTGGCAGATCTAATACGAGACATAGTATCGGAGGAATTAGCAAGGCATCTTGGAAAATCTATTATTAGAGAGATACAGGTACTTAAGGCTCATAAAGTAACCTTGGACTCTTCTAATAAAAATAGAGACAAAACAGGAGGAGACGAAGGAAGCCAAAATAAACAATCAAGTTGAGAGACAACACCAAAGACAGAGAAATATCCTTGGACCAGGGAGACACCAAGATCACAGGAACCAGGCAGCAGTGATCCTATGGAATTGCCTTGGAGCAAAGTTGTGGGGAGGAAAGCCAAAAGAGAAACAGGTATAGCAAGCGGAAGCAATAGTAAGAAGAAAATAACAACGTCGGTCAGCACCAGTAATACAACGAAGAAAATAGGAGATAACAGGAGAATCCCCAAAACAGCAGCGGTTCAGATAAATTGTAGAGGAGAGGCAAGTTACGCAGAGACAATGCGGACCGCTAAATCTAACGTGGACATAGACATATTAGGAATTCAGGAAATTAGACCAAGGAAAACCAGAATGGGAGCCTTACTCCTGGAAATACCAGGAGTAGACGCAGTAAAAAAGGCAAATATGTTGGCCGATCGTCTGAAGGAGATTCTTAAGGAACAGGAGAATGTTCTTGTCTCTAGACCTGAAATAACGGCAGAGATAAGAATCAGGGACCTAGAAGAATTTGTAACAAAAGAAGACGTGACACAAGTCATCTCTAATATAGGCAAATGTTCAGGAGACATGATAAAAATGGGCAATATTACTAAAGCTATTAATGGATTAGGAACAATATAGCTACGACGACCTCTTGCTGCGGCTAAAATGGTCACTAAAAACAGAAGAATCAGGATAGGGTGGACAATGGCCCGTGTGGATCTATTACCAGCTAGACCCACCCAATGTTACCGATGCCTGGAAAACGGCCATGTTAGGAGCCAGTGCCGAAATGAACACGATAGGGGAGCTGCTTGTTATAGATGTGGCCAGGGAGGACATATAGCAAAAGATTGCCTGGAACAAGTACACTGTGTGATCTGTTCAGAGAGAAATCTCAGAGCGGACCACAGAATGGGGGGTCCAGCCTGCAAGCCTCTTCCTTTAAGGAAGAAAGACAACAGAGTCGGAAAAAATAAAGAAAATATGCAGACTATTACGTCCTGAGCGCGAGTTTTCGGCGGTCTCGAGACGCGATACGAGTTCGCGGGAACGCGAGCGCGGAGCGGGGCGCGCGGGGTGAAGCCTTGACTTCAACGCGGTGTTTAGACGCGTATCTTTGTTGTTATTTTAGGCAGCTGTCACCAGTGCTCGGAATTGAGCACGATATTCGGAAATAATATATATGATTCTATGAATTTACTAGAGTTTAAGGTAATTAGCCTTCCAGGTTCTTCTGATAAAATAAAATAGAGAGTTTAGAAGAAGCGTCAGTTAGGCTTCATTTCGCTGTCTCTATCTACACTCTCTGGCGCGATGAGAAGGACTTGGAAGGGAATAAGAAGGCTTGTAATAATAATAGAAATATTTAAGATTATAAGATTTTAATATATTTAAAGTACACGGGGTGTTGCTGATAACGCGAGGTTTGGACGTAATGATAATAGGCCTAGTGGCCTTTCGTGTGGGCGCCACGTGGGGCGGAGATGGAGGTGGTTTTGACCGCGGGGTTGGCGTAGTGGTGGCCGCGGTTTTCGAGGCGTTGTTTTGAGCGATAGTGTATGGCGAATCTGCGATCTCGAGAATCGTGCCTGATTTGTCGACCGAGGGTTTGTTTGCATCCCCCGCGTCCTCCCTCCAATGATTCGAAGGATCGAAATCGCCTATGGTTAGGAGCTCCCGTTGTAGCTCCTTGAGATGGGTATGCCAACCCCCTCGTTTGCCGCGTGTACGCTTTCTCTTCGGCATCTGCGCCCAGAAAGAACGTATTGGTCAGCGGCAGATCGGAAAGAAAGAGAGTGCGAAAAACCTCGACGCCGAGAAGGCGCTCGTTGGAATTTCCGCGAGGAAGTGATCTCCACGTCGCCATGGTTTGCGCTGCAGAGATCAGGCAAGGAATTAGCTCGTCTGACGCCGTGGATGGCGCACGATCAGAACTGGAATTGTAGGATACAACGGATGGTTCCGGAGCGCTACTAGAAGAGCTAGGAGTCCTTACCGTCTCGGTAGCTTAAGAAGGAATAAGGCGATTTGTCTGTAAATCGTCCCGCTTTATATATGTTTCGCATTGTGACCTCTCGCGGTAAAGGGGTGTTTTCGCACACTTGTTGTTGCGAAATTCTCTCGAATATTCTAATTCTTCTATCGCGATTATTTAATTACTGTGTGTCTTTTTGTTCCTTCGGTTTATTCTAATTCTTTTATCGCGATTTATTTGATTGCTGCGTGTCTTTTCGTCTTTTTGATCGTTCTTGTGTTCGGCGGGGTTTGCAATATTCTTAAGGGTGCCGAGGAACCATCCACATTGGACAGCCAATGACAACAAATCAATAGCGATTACTTGGAGACAGACTAGAAACGCAATCCCATGTATTCCATATATAGAAAGGGAAAACATTTCACAGCTATCCGCTGGGGAGACATGATGATATTCGGTACATATCTTCCTCCAAGTCTGGATTTAAGGGAATTCGAAGAAGCCATCGATGAAATGGAAAGGGAGATTCAACTACTAATAAATAAACCGATCTTCGTGGCAAGAGACTTCAATTCTAAGTCGGATCTGTGGCAATTTCCTATAAGTGATCAACGTGGGAGGTTAATTGTTGAGTGGGCCAGCAGACTTGGTCTGCTTAAACCAAGGAGGCAGAAGTACATGCGTCAGAAGTTCGGGAGAATCAATCGTGGACGTTATCTTCGCGAACCCTGTAGCGGCGCAGAGAGTGAGATCCTGGGAGGTGTCGGATAGGGAGAGCCTATCTGACCATAGATATATAGAAATGGTCATCTCGAATACTGAACTACAACATAGAAGGTTGAGAGCCCCAACCAAAAAGATGGGCAACTAAAAAGATGAAGCAAGATATATTCTCTGCAGCAATCTTGGCGAGTAGTTGGCTGAAAATAACTCAGGTAGAGGAAATGACCAGCGAATATATAGAAGCACAGGCAACAAAGTTGCAACGAACTCTCTCTGAGGCATGTGATACGGCAATGCCAAGATCAATTCCTAGGCCAAGAAAGGCTATGCCGTGGTAGAATGAAGAGTTAAATACCCTTAGATCTGAATTAACCACGGTAAGAAGAAGGCTCAGGAGAATAAGAAAGCGTCCGGGATATAGACAGGATGAATTCGAAATACAACTTAGGCTAGGCGAATTCAGACAAGCTAGGGTATCTTTGGGGAAAGCAATTAGGAAGGCCAAGGCAAAATCCTGGGAGGAATTTGTAAACTCCCTAAACGAAGATCCATGAGGCCGTCCCTATAAGGTAGTCCTGGGAAAGTTAAGGAGATGGTCGCCTCCATATACTGAATCCATGGACTGCGAAAAGTTAGATAGGGTTATCACTGGTCTGTTTCCACCGGGTGAATTAAATGACTGGACAGAGCCTCAATTACCGATGGAAGGAACATCCTCCTGGTCGGCAGAGTTAGAGGTCTCTCATGAAGAGGTTCTATTAGCCACTAAACGAATGTTGGAAAAAAGCGCGGCTCCTGGACCGAGTGATATCCCGGCAAAAGCTTGGGCAATAGCATCTAAGGATATGATGGTGGAACTGAGAAGGATTTTCTCCGCATGCCTGAAAAATGGAATCTTTCCACATATGTGGAAAAATGCCAAATTGGTACTACTCAGGAAACCGGGTAAGCCGGATAATCAAGCAGCGGGTTACCGTCCAATTTGTCTCTTGGACGACGAGGCAAAACTCTTAGAAAGGATTATCTCAATGAGAATTACAACCCATCTAAACGGGAGAGGGCCTAATCTAAGCAACACTCAATATGGGTTTCGTAAAGGAAAGTCAACTATCGACACAACAGCAAGAGCTAGATAATACATGGAGGATGCCTTCAAGGAGGGGAAGGTGGTGATAGGAGTATCTCTCGACATTAAAAACGCGTTTAACTCTCTACCTTGGGAAGTAATAGGTGCAGCGCTCAATAGACACAGAACTCCTCTATACCTAAGAAGAATAATCCGTGATTATCTGGGCGGCAGGAGGCTAACCTTCCCAAAAGAAGACGGTTCAAATGGAGAAAAAGAAGTACGAAGAGGGGTTCCTCAGGAATCAATCCTGGGTCCCCTCTTATGGAACTTAGGCTTCAATAAAGTCATGAAAAGAGGAGATTTAAATCCAGAGTGCCTAATACTCTATGTTATGCTGACGACACTTTGGTTTTGGCTACAGGCGATGAATGGGAGGAAGCCTCCACGGAGGCGGAACTTGCAGTGGGAACGATCATTCAGAGGATCCAAGAAATGGGATTGGAAGTAGCCCCACATAAAACCGAAATAGTCGGATTTTATGAAAGGGGCAGGCCAGCACACACAACTATAAATGTGGCAGG
>NW_017300071.1:25778-26219 GCF_001594075.2 Trachymyrmex cornetzi | reverse complement strand
GTGATACGTAGTTCACATCAATTTCTAAAATTGATGTTGGTGTCGCTAGCGTACGGCGATTTCCTGTCACGCGAAAAAGGCCGCCATGTCCTCTCTCAAGTTTCTCTCTGTCAATGCTAATCAATGCACTGACACAGTATATACAGTAGCGCAACTCTCCCGATTTTATGTTGACCAAAATGGAGCGCGCATGCGTCAAATAAGCAAGTTGCCCCGTCTTATTTCCTCCTTTATGCTCTCTCTCTATTGAAATGACCGTTTCAATGTTCCATTTAAAGAGCTGAGAGTAGAAATTTGGAGGGAAATATAACGTGCAATTGTACATCGTCCATTTAGCGAAGTTTTGTGTAAGAAACCTCAAGAGACTAGTCTCGTGAAAAAGTGAAATAAAGTGAAAAAGTGAACAAAAATAAAGAAAACCGAGCAAGAAAGATTTCTTTT
>NW_017300071.1:24404-25591 GCF_001594075.2 Trachymyrmex cornetzi | reverse complement strand
TTTTTTTTATATCAACTCACAACATTTTTATAGCATATATTTACAATTATGTAATATTTGAATACTTCTTTATATAAGTACATATATGTTTTAAAAGTAATTTAATATTTCTCCTAATTTTTCTACATTTTCTCTTTATTTTTCAATATATTTACAATTTATTTTTATTAATTTTCATTAAGTTCAGATTATTTCATTGCAATAGATTTATTCGCGTTGCGTGCTCTAATTTAACTCTAATATGCTCCTATAACAGCTCTTACTTACTCCAACGCATTAGTTGGAATGCGATGCGAATAGATCTAGTGAGTTTTGACAGAGCGAGAAAAGGATAAAAAGAGAAAGATATACTGTGGTAACGCTAGGTAACTTGTGGTAACTTGCTTATTTCACGCAAGCGCACTCCATTTTGGCCAACACTAACATCAAAGGTGCCGACAGAGAGTTGCGCTACTGTATATACTGTGGCACTGCTCTGAATCAGTGCTAACCAATTCGATTGGCTTCACTTCAGAGCAAAGAGCGACTACAAAAATGGTATTGTTTGCAAATTCGATTACGAAACGGTAAGTTATATTAATGAATTACATGTATTTTTATTTTTACCTAAATACCGATATATCTTACATGAAATTGTTAATTGTTAATTGTTAATAATTGTTTAAAAATTTCTGAAATTTCATATAATAATTGTAATCTATTAAATGTTTCTCTCTTTAGACGAAGGTGCCGCTGAAACTACAATAAATATATTAATTAGGTTATAATATATAGTTTTAATTATACAAATATCACGTACATTATAAATTTGTGTTAATTTGGAATTTTATAATTATCAATTATTATAATAATAATAATTTTTAACAATTTTTATAATAATTTTTATAACGTGTGACTCACTTCTTTTTATCACTATAACTATTTATAATTTCCACCATACTTTTTACTTTATTAATTTTCATCTTTTCTAGTTTTAATAATATTTTGCCGTCACTACTACTACTGGACGTGTCCAGTAATTCGTTTAAGGGGATGCTAAACCGATTACCCAACTCAATCAAGGTCGATAGTACAGACTTTTTAAATTTCAATTTCGATAATAGTGGCGACATCTTTGATTTAGTTTTTACATTATATTATATAATATATATCATTCTGTCTTACTCAAACGCATACATCTGTTCTTA
>NW_017300071.1:22182-24163 GCF_001594075.2 Trachymyrmex cornetzi | reverse complement strand
AAAACTCTTATATCAAGCAAATACATATCTGAGGTAACAGCTGTAGGAGCCAAAAGTAAGAGAATTTTTAATTTTTTTTTCGATTTTCTCATAAAATCCAGTGCAGCTGAGGTCCTGTTGATGCGTACTATAATTTAAGTAATAATACTTTTGCAATCCGTACATCCAATACAGAGATTTTTCACCGAATAGGAATGTGGTAAAACAGGGAGCTTTAGCATCGCCTTAATACGACAAATATTTTTTCTGCCATCGTAATCTCTTTGCACTGAAATGCACCGTCAAAAGCCCTCAGTGCATTCGAGTGCGTCCTATGACAGTGAAACTAGCTCAATCGAACATAATGAGTTCACTACACTGTGGCAGAGTTACCCAATCGAACTCATTTGTATTGACACTAATCTAGTGCAGTTATGAATCGAACACAAGTAGCAGATGCACCAATAGAGGATAACCTCAACCGAACATGCTAAAACTGAGAGAAGGCGCACTCAGTGCACACTAGTGCGCACTAGTGCATCCAATCGAATTCGCCATCAGTCTCTCGGCGTCAGGTTAACCGCGTCAGGCAGGCGTGTATCAAGAGCCACACAGGGGTGAAAGCGGGATCGGGAAAGGGGAAACAGACATGGCGGACGTGCTATACAAGTGTGGGAATAAAATTTGCGTTTGCGCTTGCGCGGCTTAGAACTGAATCCGAAGGGCCGTATTCATAGTCAGAACTTATTCTTAAGGGCCTGCGCACAATAGAGGAACAAGAATTAGATATTAAGATTTCAACCTATCAGAAACCGTGTATTCCGATGTAATCAGTTTCTGATAGGTTAAAATCTTAATATCTAATTCCTGTTCCTCTATTGTGCTCAGGCCCTAAAGTGTGCTCAATCGACTGCAACCGGTCGAGATATATAATGAAAGTGTTTTTATTTTTTCTCTACGTGCTTTACAAGCGGAGATATTGCGACGCAAAATACGAATGTGAAACTTTTATATTAAGAAACGTCATCATCATCGTCGTCCACGTCGTCGACCAGGAGAAAATGTCCTTCTCGTTTTATCGACACTAGAGGGCTTTTGACTTAACCTAGCGATGGCAGCATTGCACATTCGAATATGATCAACCACACATGACGGCTGTGATAATCAGCGATGGCAACATTGTCACATATACGATGTGACGTGCACGTGGCGCATTATTATTATAATTAATTGAAATTAAGGGGATGCTGGAGTGGCCAAATTGTCGGTATTTTGCAGATCAATTTAAATCTCCGAATGTACTTAACGAAATCAAACATCCTTTTACAGGATTAAGGGAATGCTGTCTGTAATTGACTAGTTAACGATAAGGGTGATGTCCCATGCAGCGGATCGTGCGTAAGCGGATTCGCGTATCGCCAATCACAGAATCATTCTCTTAGATATGCTTGCGAAATTTGCAAACAGATCTAAGAGAATAATTCTGTGATTGGTGATACGCGAATCCGCTTACGCACGATCCGCTGCATGGGACATCACCCTTACGCCTTCTGAGCATCCTACAGCGCGTTAGCCTTGAAGCCAAACGCATTTCCTCATGTCGCATGCTATCGCATGCCTACCACATAGCTCGTACTCACTCTAACAAGTCTGTTCGAGTATTTGACGCGACAAACTTGAATAATATCGCGTTATAATAGATATACACCCAGTACTAAAAATCTGTAATATGAAGTATAGATTTTGGTAATTATTCAGAATACCTCCCTCACCTCCGATTTCGATAAAATTAGGCTCATTCGACGCGTTTTTACGAAATGAAAGAATCTGGCAGAAAAAAGTGTCGCTCTGCCTCGAGAACCGAGATATTTAGCGTTAAAGTTGACGACTATGGAGGTTAGGAAATCTATCGTTATACCGACTATGTGTAATAAATTAAACGTATGTAGTAGTGCTTAGACAGTGTCCGCTTGGAATATTTGTAACCCATGTAGACAGTGGG
>NW_017300071.1:20250-22103 GCF_001594075.2 Trachymyrmex cornetzi | reverse complement strand
CCGCCTAGAAGTTACAGCGTAGACAGTGTCCGCTTGGAATATTTCTAACCCATGAAGACAGTGGGGTGTGCGAAAACTTGCTTTTTAACTAGATAGTAAAAAGATCGCGTTCTCACACCCCACTGTCTACAAGGTTAGAAATATTCCAAGCGGACACTGTCTACGCTGTAACTTCTAGGCGGTTAGGCCCCAAGCGGGTAGGATATGATATTTATATTTTGTTCAGGGCGGCGTAGCCGCCCCGAACCCAAGCATTACTGTCTATACATCCCACCAGCGTTGCCAACCGTACGATCTTGATCGTACAAATACGATAATATAGATCTTTGTACGATGTACGATCCAAAGAGTGAGATCGTACGTAAAAGTACGATAATTTGGCAATTTTGATTAAATTTTAAGAGAACACTCTTCGATGATAACCGTCGACAATGTTTTACCGACTGGTCAAATAGGCGCCATCAGCCACAGCGCTAGAGCAAGGAAAATTCCTAGGCACTGGTCGTTAGATTAGGTTAGGATTAGCTGGTGGACATTGGACAATCACAACATGATCAAACAAGGTGCCCCGAGAAATACGCAGTCGCACATATAGAACGGTATATGGTCAGTGAAATTGCGTCCGTTCTGATTCATCTCACGTCTGTTAATGGCATGAAAAGTACACTTTTTATTAAAAAATTAGAGTCCAATCCGCTACAGAGAATTGAAACAAGAACTAACTTTGTTTAAAATTTAAATGGTAAGGTATACAATAATATATTAGATTAGGGTCGCCAAGTTTGTAAGCGGTCACTTGGTCGGTATACTGGCCAGTCCCGTCCTCAAAAGGTTAAAAGTTGTTCCTTATTGTTTTTTTTTCTATATAACCAAAATGATTTACGTATGTAATAATTAAAAAAAAATATTTTCTAGTGTTTATGTTTCCTATATAGTTCCTATTACATATAACCAAAGTTAAGTAAATATTTATGTACTTAAAATTTTAAAAAATGTTCCCTAGTGTTTTATAATCTATATAATTTATGTATAACAAAGAAGACTTATAAATGTAATACTTAAAAAAATTTTCTAGTGAGATTATAATTACAAGTTCTTTGTTTTAAAATTAAAAACTTTAATTTTAAAAATAAATATTTACAAATATTCAGTATTATTATTTTTTTTCATTAAAAAATATATCTATTCAATATAGATCTGTTTGCGTTGCTTGAAACCCAAAAATTTTTATACTTAAAATGAGATAGATATATATTTGGGCGTTAAAAAAAGAGAAAGCGAAGATGCTGAATGCAAAAAGTGCAAGCAACGCGAACAGACCTAATAAATATGTATATCTATCTATAAAAAAAAAATGTACGATAATTTTAATCAAAATACGATAATTTTGTATTGTTGGTACGATTTTTAATAATGCGGAGGTTGGCAACGCTGCATCCCACTGTCTACATGGGTTACAAATATTCCAAGCGGACACTGTCTAAGCACTACTACATACGTTTAATTTATTACACATAGTCGGTATGACAGATTTCCTAACCTCCATAGTCGTCTACTTTAACGCTAAATATCTCGGTTAAACGCGAATATTTAACGCTAAATATTCGCGAGGCAGAGCGACACTTTTTTTTGCCAGATTCTTTCGTTTCATGCAAAAACGCGTCGAATGAGCCTAATTTTATCGAAATCGGAGGTGAGGGAGGTATTCTGAATAATTACCTAGATTTTTAAAATACTGACAGTATTTCATCGAGAAATGGTTGTAATAGCACTTGTTGTTATGTCCAATGCCTTTTTAGGTTAGAATATCTGTCAATACATAAGGTGCTTTCAAGCAAGAGACAGATGACACA
>NW_017300071.1:19624-20039 GCF_001594075.2 Trachymyrmex cornetzi | reverse complement strand
CTCTCTATCCTATAGCCAATCAACACGCAGAAAAAGCTTGTCGTACGACAAAAACGCACAAATTAAATATCGTCGTAATACAGTGAATGATATCCTAGTCGTTTGCTAATATACGAAGATGACATGATCACTGTCACACTGTGTCGCTTTCTGAAAAGCAACAACAATGTGTCAATAGATACATGTTTATATAGCACGTATATTTATAGCTGCTCCTTGATGAATACAAATATAATATTACCGATGTATTCTTATGTACAACATTAGAATAATGCATCTTTATCGTAATTATGTGAATATACGCACATTAGACATAGACATTACACATGCTGAAATATTCATGCAGATATTCTGTATATCTATTTACACATAATATTAAAATTTTATGTGTATCGTATAATGGGTGTGTATGTAT
>NW_017300071.1:18403-19393 GCF_001594075.2 Trachymyrmex cornetzi | reverse complement strand
TCTTCTTATACAGTTATATACAGTTATATGTTAGAATTAAACTGAATATAACAAATATAGATACAAATTTCTCATGCTCAGATATTCACGCAGATATATTTACACGAAATATTAGAATTTTCTGAGTATTATAATGTGTGTCGGTATGCATGTATGTATATACTTCTATATATATAAATAATATACTTCTATATATATAAATAAATATAAGTATATATACTTACATACATACATACAGACACACATTATAATACAGAGCATGTGAGTGAATATTAGAATGATATTTTATGTGCATTATTATGTACACGCATTACAAAACATAAAATGTATTTCTAATTCATATCCACTATGTCTGTTTAGATGTATTGAAAATATAAAATGCACATAAAATTCCAATACATCTAAACGGATATAGTGAATATGAATTAGAAATACATTTTATGTTTTGTAATGTGTGTACATAATAATGTACATAAAACATAATTCTAATATTCACTCACATGTCTCTCTATTATAATGTATGTTTGTATATGTATGTATATACTTACATTTATTATTTATATAGATAGAAGTATATCTATACATACATACATACATACACACATTATAATATTAATAAAATTATAATATTTTATGTTAATATATCTGCGTGAATATCTGAGCATGAAAACTTGTATCTTTTTTTGTTACATGTAACAAAAAGAGATGAAGTAGCTACACATATGTGGATATGAATTAGAAATATATTTTATGTTTTGTAATGCGTGTACATCATATTGCACATAAAATATAATTCTAATATTCACTAACATATCTATGTCATATCTGAATATATAAATAATAATAATAATAAGCAAGCTCATCAAAGCCAATTATCAGTTAGTCGGATGTACAATTTATTTTCGTGTAATTAAACGAGTCATATCACAATTTTAATAAATAAACGTTTCGACCCCTATTTTTGGGTCCTTATCAATATAAAATACCCTA
>NW_017300071.1:14517-18378 GCF_001594075.2 Trachymyrmex cornetzi | reverse complement strand
GCAATTTCCAAAAAAAACGACCAGCTCATTCTTCTTTATCCAATTGCAAAGTTAGCTGTGTAACGAAAACTCACGTCAGTATAGCACACACACCAGCATCAAATTAATATATGTCAAAATGTATATATACTGCACATACTATCAACCTGGTACACTAATACTAAAAATTGAAATTATAAAAATTGATATTTACGTATGCAGTCGTATTCATTATGTTAAATTGTATAGAATTTATATAAACTGTGAATTGCGATTAAAGACATGAATAATACGTTTTTATGTAAGTTTTTATCATTGTATTTATTCATATATGGATGTAAGGTTATTTATTTAAATTTCATATCACTTTACAAATTAAGATTATTATGTAATAACGGTGCGTTTACTTAATTCAGGTAACTTTCCTATTGTATTAATTTTCAGTATTTTAAGTATTAACGCATTATTCATGTCTTTAATCGCAATTCACAGTTTATATAAGTTCTATACAATTTAACATAATGAATACGACTGCATACGTAAATTTCAATTTTTTAAATTTCAATTTTTAGTATTAGTGTACCAGGTTGATAGTATGTGCAGTATATATACATTTTGACATATATTAATTTGATGCTGGTGTGTGTGCTATACTGACGTGAGTTTTCGTTACACAGCTAACTTTGCAATTGGATAAAGAAGAATGAGCTGGTCGTTTTTTTTGGAAATTGCGTATAGTATGTAAGCGGATTTAGGGTATTTTATATTGATAAGGACCCAAAAATAGGGGTCGAAACGTTTATTTATTAAAATTGTGATATGACTTGTTTAATTACACGAAAATAATGAAAATAAATTGTACATCCGACTAACTGATGATTGGCTTTGATGGGCTTGCTTATTATTATTATTATTGATAGATTCTTTCAAGCCTTTTTTTAGATATTTGTTGAATATATAAATATGAGTAACTTCTATCTCTTTTTATTATGGGCCTTCTACAATAAGCCATTAGTCATGAATCAGAAGTCAGAAGCTAAAAATTGACCAATTATAGTTGTCAATTTTAACAGCTGACTTCTGATATATGACTAATGGCTTATTGTAGAACGCCCATTAGACGTAAAAAAAGAGATGGAATAGATACATATGTATGTGTGATGTATCTATGAGTTGACAATACACGTTACATCCTAAATTAAAATGGCATTGGGAATAAAGGAAAAAGTGCTATTACATTACACGTGTATACATGTATTTCAAATACATGTTTGCATCCGAAGATGTATTTATGTCACAGTTAGTGTTCACTTAGTAAAAATATACTTATAATTATAACTTGCTGTTAGTCAATGTATGCATTGACCAATAAGTATATACATTTACTAAAACACTTTGAATATGATATACTGTAAACAATTTTTAAGGATTTTTGAAGGTTATCGAAGTTTCCAGAAGATTCTAGAAATTTCGAGAGTCTTCGTGGAGCCTGCCGACATCTGTTATCAATCGACAGATATTAGATCCGCTACTCCGAGATACTTTGACGTGATAGGCTGATATTAGCGGCGCGCGCATGCACAGCGTAAGCAACATAAGCCGGAGCAAGCCGGAGCACGTTACGGTTGTTCGTGAGATTTTGAAACGAACAAGTCAACGAGAGATAATTCGTCAGCGTAAAACAAAACGATCGACAAAGGTTTTGCGAATCGTACGTCAGCGTTTCCGTGCTCGTTAAGTTGCTACCGTCGGTTTTTGTACTGATCGTAAGTGATCAAACTGTGTTATAAGTCAAAATAAAGAGGTTCTTTATTTGTTCTCTAAAACATATCAAAGTGAGTGTTCACTAAAGTAACTGACATTAATCCGAACTTTATCAGAGAGATTTTACCCCGCCTTGCCTTCCTGACAGAAGTATCTCTTTCCCCGCTGTATATATCTTACAATACTTATATACATTTCATGGACGTACAGCGAAAATTATGCATATAGCTATTGACCATGTAATGTATGTTATATATATATATATACCACATATATATGTATAACATGTATTATATAGGGTATTCAAAAAGACCCCGGATTTATGGGCTGAACATAAAGATGGCTATAACTAATCGTAAAGAAATGTGAATTGTACTTGTATCGGCGTACATACATAGAACGCCAAAATATAGTGCGTTGACTATGACCTATGATTATGATTCACGTTCTACGACTTGGTTACGGTCATTCTTATGCTAAGGGCCTTAAATAACGTTTTTAGATGAAACGTTTCAGACCAAAGTTGTAAGGTTTTAAAGGAGCTATTTACTGATATTTAGTTTGACGTTGGATGGCGTCTGTAAGATCAGATTAAGGTCACATTTATTTTTTTTTTAACGACACATGCCATTTTTATTCTACAATTTAACAGCTGGTGTAGTTTTTCAAAACTATTTTTTTTTTATTAAGTTCTTATTGAAATGTGAGACTTGAAAGTTACAGTATTTAACCTAGGTGTCCGACTGGCGGCACTAAAATTCAAAATTAGAGGAACAACTGCCTCTAAAACGGCTTTCCGAATCTATTTACGTTCTTCACAACATTTCGGTATTTTATATAAAAACGGTTTGTACGCATATCTTTGGCTCATCCGTTACTGAGATGACTTTCAAATTTTTGCGTAGATTACGAAGGTAATGATTTGTACATTCTATTTTGCTCACTGTTGTCATTTGCTCCTGATACGATCTGTTATCAATAATGGACTTAAATACGTTGCTATCACCATCGGCGATGATCGTTCTATAGATCAATTCATGCATTTCAATGCTATTTTTAAACCCCTCAACAATAGCATCACTCTCCATACTTGTAGAGCTTGCATTGCGATCAAAGTTTTTGTAATACAAACCAGTACCGTTCAAATACACGCTTCTGGAGTTTATTTTGCCATTACAGTCAAGACAAACGCTTTTGATATTTTTATATTTCAATATCGTCTGATTAAACGTCTCTAATATTTATTCTATCAGTACCGTCGAAATAGACGCTTCTGACATTTATAACAAGCAATAACACGCATATAATAATACAAACCAATACCGTCAAAATTGACATTTTTGGCGTTTATTTTGCCATTACAGTCAAGACAAACGCTTTTGATATTTTTGTCAGTATCGTCTGATTAGACGTCTCTGAGATTTATTCTATCAGTACCGTCGAAATAGACGCTTCTGACATTTATAACAAACAATAACATGCATATGATAATACAAACCAGTACCGTCAAAATAGACGCTTCTGACATTTGTGGCAAACTATTACACATGCGTATGATACTACGAATCAGTACCGTCAAAATAGACGCTTCTGGCACTATTGAAATACTACATGGTTACATATTATATACAATCAGTTTCGTGTTCAATATAGAGACAAGCAAGACTGCGTTCTTATCTTTAAAAATAATTGTAATTTTTTATTTAAAAAAGTTCATTTTTACAAAACCTATCATTAAGCTCTTCCAATCGTAAAATATAATTTTCGAATACTATACAGGGTGTCTGGAAATTACCGACAAATGTTTCGTGCGTGGGTAGAACATACTATACTGAGTCGAAAAGTCCTGTACCATTTTGCGGTGTCAACAATATTTAACGAGATATTAACGTTTAAAGATAGCCGAATACGCGCGTCCACCCGACCTACTATTGCCGAAGGTACGGCCCACCGAGCGCACGGCGCGCGGGCTGCGAGGAGCGGGAACGGCCCAGCAGGTGCACCGCGCCGTAATATCTCTGTTCATAGATTAGAACGACGCTTCTTTCTTGACAAATCTTGATTTTTACGCATCGATTGAGTGTACTTTCATCAAAATTTGAGGTGGAGTCTTCTTAA
>NW_017300071.1:12770-14384 GCF_001594075.2 Trachymyrmex cornetzi | reverse complement strand
TGATGAGTTTTCATTATTAAATATTTATAACTATTTTTTTTACACTACACCACACTGCACTGCAACTGCACTGCAAACTCACTTCTCTTCGTAGACTCACTGTCGTCGCTGCTTCGATTGTTGACAGAATGACAGGACATGCGTCGCGTCTGTTGTCCTTTTCAAGCTCTGCGTGAATGTCTATTTTTCTCATTTCGCTATCGTCGCGCATCAGTTGCAAATGTTGAAATCGTTTAGAATATTTATATACTTTTACATTTAACTTTGTTAATTTCACGTAAAGCAGCTTTTAGTATGCACTGATCTAGTGTAGTGCAAGCGACCGAATTCGCTATTGTGAATAGTACTGTGCAGCCCGATTACTGACACTACAGCATTCTATGAATAATTCTACGCATTTATAAAATTACGTCATCTTCTATAGCAGTGCTCGGAAATAGTTGTTTATTTCGAGCCGATAGGCCTTTTTAAAGTGCCACCTACTTTTCCTCCGCTGCTTATTACTGTTCAACGCTCGACGGCTGAGCCACCGCACCGAATCGCGCGCGGACCACGGTTGCCAGGTCTCCAGATTTCGACTGGAGACTCCAGTTTTCGGGATCAATCTCCAGTTCTCCAGTAGACGGAAAAAATCTCCAGTTTTTCGCTCGCGTGGAGTATTTATTCTTGAATATTTAACAAATGTTATTCAGGACATGATTCTGAAATACATTCAATAGATTTTAGCCGTCGATCGGACACCTTGCATGCGTAATGCTATAATGCCGTCGGTGCTGTAACTTTGAACTTAAAACTGGAAAAGTATTAATGATAAATAACTTTATTCTAGTATTTTGAAAAACTCTTGCTATCAGCTATTAGATTCTGGAATCTAAAATAAAATGTTCCATTTCAAAAAATCGATTTGACCTTGACTTGACCTTAACAACGTCACCCAAAGCCAAATCAATGAGACCTTCTTATGTCCCCCTCCGAACCATACAATTTCTGTTCGAAACATTTTTCCGTGTTTCGAAAAATTTTAATGTACTGTTTAAAATGGGACACCTTATATATAATGGAGTTTTACATCAAAAGATGCGCAAGGGAATGCGTAAGCTACACAACAGTGCTCGGAAACACGTGCATGTATGCATGGCGTACACATATTGGGCCGTCTCTTTTTCCTCCATCGCCTATTAGCGTTCAACGCTCGACGGCCGAGCCGATCCGCCTCGCCGGATCGCGAGCAAACGCGTATCTCTGGAGCATCGCAATATAAGAAATACGCTGCCACCGTACTTTCCAGCAAATATTCATTACTAGGACTCAGAAATTCGTGCGCGATTCCGTGTCGCGCGCGGAACACCACTGCGTACGAGTGAGTCGAACACTCGCGCGATAGATAGGCGCGGTTTGATAACGTTTTTTCAACGAAGAGTTCGTAATGCTGATGAATATGTTATATCGAATCATTATTGTTTGTGGTATTTCTGCCACTGTATACAGGGCCTAACGTATGTACTTCTCTATATGTTCTTTTGCCACACGCAGTTTACGAGAAATCATATATTGTTTAAAATATAAAGTATTTATGTGCTATATGATATCTAATTAGTAATATTGAGCAGCAAA
>NW_017300071.1:11848-12266 GCF_001594075.2 Trachymyrmex cornetzi | reverse complement strand
ACGGTGCAATAAGTTCAGAAAGTTCATCGTAACAGATCTATTGTTTCTTTCCGAACGCACTCAGATCAGCGGGGCCTTGTCTGAATACAACCCCATCTCCCAGAAAATCGAGCAACTTCTATTACACACATTTCCTGGTCTGTTTATCAACCCGAGTCTTCGTTGACAAGCAAATTTACGTGATTTATAAATTAATATAAATATTTTTTTCTAAGCTTTCAATCTCAGTTCTGTAAACTCAGTATTGTTTGTGCACGTTATGCGGTGAGTGGTAGAGTATCATTTGGTCCATACGAGCTATAAAACTTGTGTAATCTACATTAGTTGACAGCTCTACGTGTTGAAAAAATGTAAGTTTTTAACTTTTTTTCCGATTTTCGTACAAATCTATTGCACCACGACAGAATTTTGCATCTAT
>NW_017300071.1:10714-11827 GCF_001594075.2 Trachymyrmex cornetzi | reverse complement strand
ATCTATTTTAACCCTGTAAAAGGATTTTTGATTTCGTTAAGTAAATTCGGAGATGTAAATTGACCTGCAAATTACCGACAATTTGGCCACTCCAGCTCCCCTTAACGATGAACCTCGCTCTGGACGCCCCAGCACGTCAAAAACCGACGAAAATGTTCAGGAAGTGAAAGAAATTGTGTTGAAAAATCGTCGAATCACGATTAGGGAAATAGCTGATAATCTTAACATATCGTTGGCTCATGCCAATCAATTTTAACGGATGTTTTGGGTATGACACGTGTGTCAGCGAAATTCATTCCAAAACTGCTTAATTTTGATCAGAAGCAGCGTCGCACGAACATCGCCCAAGACATGTTGAACGACGTCAATGATGATCCTGATCTGCTCAAAAGGGTTATAACTGGTGACGAAACATGGGTATATGATTATGACGTCGAAACCAAAGCCCAATCATCCCAGTGGAAGAGCCCAGGAGAGCCAAGACCGAAAAAGGCACGCCAAGTTCGTTCGAATGTGAAAGTTTTGCTCACAGTTTTCTTTGATTACCATGGCGTTGTGCATCAAGAATTCCTACAAGGTTGTACGGTAAACAAGGAGTATTACCTTATGCGGCGTTTGCGTGAATCAATAAGAAAAAAACGTCCGGAAGTGTGGAAAGAAAATTCATGGATTCTGCACCATGATAATGCACCTGCGCACACGTCGTTACTAGTGAGTAGTTTTTTGGCCAAAAACAATACTATTATATAGATCAGGGAGACAACACTAACATCTCACTGTAGTTTCGTTTACTGAATTTATTTTTATTGAACCAAGTACAAATCGAATCACACACTTATTTCAATCGAATATGGATTTACTCGCGTATCTAAGTAAGCGATTTCGCCTAGGGGAACTCGAGTCCCTGGATCGCTCTTCAGACAACGCCTGGGGGTGTTGTCGCGTCACCCTGAGTCACTACTGATCTGTGGTCGGACGGTTCGCGACGTCGCCTTGGGGGTCCCTGAGTCGCGATCACACACGCATAACGATCTCGAATATAAGCCGCTTGAATTGATAGTCTCGAATCTAAGTCCACGAATATACAAATCGCGAGCTATACTTTCGATCTTT
>NW_017300071.1:7233-10093 GCF_001594075.2 Trachymyrmex cornetzi | reverse complement strand
ATTTGTCAAGAAAGAAGCATCGTTCTAATCTATGAACAGAGATATTAATTGTTAAAGTTGAGGATCATTCAGGTTAGGAAATCTCACAGCAGTGGTTCACTGCTTTAAAAACTCAAATTCACCGCTTTAGCAAAGAATTTGCTGTTAATGCAGAGAACTTATGTTTTTAAAGCAGTGAATCTGTGTTTTTAAAGCAGTGAACCACTACTATGACATGTTTCCTGACCTGAATAGTCGTCGACTTTAACGATTTCGGTTCATGGGGCAGAGCAACGCTTTTTTCTTATCAAATCTTTACTTTTACACGAAAACACATCGATAGAGTGTATTTTAATCAAAATTTGTGGTGGCCAGGATGTTCTTTACATTAACCAAAAATGCTTTGTGGACATGATATCTTTATTGAATAAAACAGAAAATTAAAGGGCATTCACCACAAACGCAAGATGTTGGTAGCTAATATTTTATATTTCAAATAAGAATTAAATAAACATTACAGCCTTAAATTAGGCTATCTTCTCTCATCATCTCATCATGATAGACAACCTTATATACAAAAATCTGTAGAGAAGATCAAGGAGAGGTTCAGTCTGGAGTTATGGGGGGAAGTTATATTGAGTAAAGAAAAGTATGATCTTTCTTGTAATCGTTCAGTATCACTCTGTTCAATCCATCAATTTGTTTTTTAATAAATATCTCTTCAGAAGTGAATTTTTTGAGATCCACATCTGAAATGATGTTCATCAAAAAACTAATTGATAAATTAAACAAACAGGATGATACTGAACGATTACTACAGTCATACGTTCCTTTACTCAATATAACTTTCCTCACATAACTCGAGATTGTACCTCTCCTTGATCTTCTCTACAGATTTTGTATATAAGGTTGTCTATCATGATGACAGTTAACAGAACATCTTACAAGTATATGATAACTTTGTTACAAGTCATCATATCTCGATATTATTCTACATAAATTGTTGGATACACACAGATATTATATTTATTATATAACTTGACTCATGAATTATTGTAATTTATTTAAAAACATTCATGCTACAATTTGAAAATTTTGTGTGCAATTCACTATTAATGACGAACGTTTGGGCTATCGGATTGATTGTAATAATAGGCATTCATTCCTCTGGATCATATAACTGGACACTTTTGTCTATCATCAGTATTTATTAGGAGAACTCACTTTTAATCATAGATAATAAGTTTGTAACAAACTTTTCCTGCGTAATTAATAAGTTAAACATAGTATAACGTTAATTATAACGTTAAAACTCAAATTTACGGCTTTTACGTTGTACTAATGCGTTAAATTATGTTAAGAATTATTGTGCTACTGAAGATGGCCTAATTTAAGGCCGTAACGTTTATTTAATTATTATTTAAAATATAAAATATCAGTTACTAATATCTTGAGCGGTGTATACCCTTTAATTTTCCGTTTTAAATTTAAATCACGCATTGACATTTATTCTTTAATGAATCGTTAACAGAGAAGTTATCTGTTATGAAAGTATGGAAATATATTAGGTCACAGGCCTATCCGACACTTTGCTCGTAACTCGTAAGTCGAAAACGCCTCCATCTCTCCGTCATCTCGGTACAGCGAGACGGAGCGAAAATAACAAAGGATAGGCGGCAGGGCTCAGCCTCAATTCAGTCCGAGTAATAGAATGAAGAAGCCGACTGAGAACCCATTTCTCAAAATACAATTATAGTAGTTGTTTGTTTATTTTGTTTATTATGCTCGCCAGGGTTACCCAAAATTTACAATAAAATTTAATCAAACGTTCCTACCTTTAATCTGGCGTCAACAGTGATTTTTACAACTTGTGATGATCAGATTAAACGTGGAAATGTTTGATTTTATTGTAATTTTTGGATGTCACTGGCGAGTATAATAAACAAAATAAAAAACAGCTACTATAATTTATTTTGAGAAATGGGTTTTCATTCGGTTTCTTCATTCTATGACTCTCGGACAGATCTGAATTCAGGCGGAGTCCTGCCGCCTATCCTTTGTTATTTTCTCTCCATCTTGCTCTATCGAGATGACGGAGAGCTGGAATCGTTTTCGACTCACGAGCAGTGTTGGACAGGCCTGATCTATAATACACGAAGTAAGAAGAGTAAGAAATTGACAAATCACAGTCGATTATTCTTCTCAGATTCGACTGTGATTAGTAAATTTCTTACTCTTCTTATTCCGTGTATTATAGACAGTCTGACAAAAATTTGCATAACAATTTCTACATTTGTGTTTCAGAATATCACAAAAAATAAATTTAACTCGTTAGTCATTTTGCATTTCGAGTAGTATTTATTAAGATAAAAGAATTTATACAATTGACAAATCACAAATTATAATGGAGAATGTATCACATATGTATCAAATATGTATGTACACTGCCCGTCATTGATTCGCGTGTCCCTGCCGCCTTAGCAGTAGCTCTAACTTTGCTATATATAATTTGATTATAATGGGATCGCTTATTAAAATTAATAACTAAAGTTATTTCAAGTTACAAATTTTAATAAGCAATCTGATTATAATGTAATTATAGAGAAGTTATACGGGGTCTACAATAGAAGTCGTAGAAGTCGTAGGGTCTTAAATCGTAGAAAATTGACCAATCATAGTCGATTATTCTTCTCATATTCTACTGTGATTGGTTAATTTTCTACGACTTAAGACCCAACAACTGCTACGACTTCTATTGTACACCCCGCATTAGAGCTACTGCTAGGGCAGCAGGGCGATCGATGACGGGCAGTGTACATATGTACTCACATAGGGTGTCTGGAAATTACCAACAAATGTTTCGTGCGTGGGTAGAACAGAC
>NW_017300071.1:4528-6995 GCF_001594075.2 Trachymyrmex cornetzi | reverse complement strand
CAAGCTATCGATGATGGCGCTTTGGAAATAATATCTCGATTGGGAAATGATCGAAATTTTTTTGAAAATTTAATTTAGTTCGCTCTAAAGCGTGCGCATGTACATATAGAAAAATGCTACATATGTATAAATATGACTTGTTTTAAATAAATAATATGTATATTTTAAAAGGGTATTTGATAATTCTACCGACAACGTTCGTGAATAAGAAAGAGCGCACTAAACTGACAAGTAACCCTACCCAAGTGTCATTAACCGATTTTTCTGAAACTTGGCATGGTATTAAAACATCGAAAAATATTTGACACGTATTTTTTTATATCGGCCCGTTTTGCATTTTAAGGGTAGAAAACACCCTTTTTCAATTAAGGGGGATGAAATCAATATCTCAGAAAGTACTTATTAAATTTTCATGAAACTTGTTACTCGGAGGTTTTCGAGGTCGCTGATTACGAAAATGATGTCAGATTTTCAAAATTCAAAATGGCGGATACAATATGGCGGACGAAAAAACAGAAATCAATGGAATTTTCATGAAACTTGTTACTCGGGGGTTTTAGAGGTCGTTGATTACGAAAATGATGTCAGATTTTCAAAATTCAAAATGGCGGATCCAATATGGCGGACGAAACATTAAAAATCAATCGAATTTACTTGAAATTATTTACTCAGGGGTTATCGGGGTCGTTGATTACGAAAATGATGTCAGAGTTTGAAAATTCAAAATAGCAAATCCAGTATGGCAGACGAAAAAATTAAAAAACAATCCAATTTGTTTGAAACGTATTAAGGAGGGTTGATACCCTAAAATCAGTTCATAGACAAATATTTTTTATAATTGCATTTTTTATAATTGCATTTGTGCACTTAAATATCATTTTTAACGATATTGCTGAAAGGAGAGAGGCCCCTTTTTTCCCAAAAAAATGTAAAATCAGAAACATTCGTTTAATTAATTCCTGTTATTTTCTACTGAAATTTTCTTCATAAATAATATTTAAAAATTTTTAATAATTTAAACATTAATGGGCTAATGAGAGTCACAGCTGCGGTAGTTCGTACGAGAAAGAAACAATTTTTATTATGTATAATACTTATAATTCTAGACGGTTCGGCTCCAATTCGGGCCATCCTCAGTAATTCGAATCGATACTATAATCATTTCATCTTCCATGGCTACTAAATTTAGGGAAGTTTATTCAGAGAAGTTGTAGAGAATCAAATTCTTATGAAATTAAGCAAACATTCATTGAAATTCGTTAATTATTAAAAATGTTTAAATATTTTTTATGAAGAAAATTTCAGTAGTAAATAACAAGTATTAATAGAATGAATTTTGCCGAGTTCAAATTTTTTTTCAGGAAAAAGATATCTTTTCCGCTTCATCCCCTTTATCGTTAAAAGTGATATTTTATATGATAAACGCAATATAAAAAATATTTTTCGATGAACTGATATTACGGTATCGACCCTCCTTAAACGAGATTCTTCCAACATTTCTTCGCTTATCGCTATGTGTTTTGAGTCACGAATTTAATTATTTTACTGGATACAATTTGATTGATTTTTAATTTTTTCATCCGCCATATTGGATCCGCCATTATGAATTTTGGAAATCTGACATTATTTTCGTAATCAGCGACCTCGAAAACCTCCGAGTAACAAGTTTCATGAAAATTTAATAAGTACTTTCTGAGATATTGATTTCATCCCCCTTAATTGAAAAAGGGTGTTTTCTACCCTTAAAATGCAAAACGGGCCGATATAAAAAAATACGTGTCAAATATTTTTCGATGTTTTAATACCATGCTAAGTTTCAGAAAAATCGGTGAATGACACTTGGGTAGGGTTACTTGTGAGTCGAATTGAGTCCTTTACCATTTGTAATTTTCGCAATAGTTAGAGATCCTATAATCAGAGTTTGGCCAATGCGGTCCCAACTTCTGATTGGTTCTCTACTTCTGTCCATTCGGTATTCTTCGGATAGCTTCGTACGTTGTCGGAAAACGAGTTCGAAGAATAGAAAGAGACAGATAGCCCTAATCAGGGGACAAAAGTGAGCAAATTCATTAGAATATTTATAATTTAATTGATCAGTACATAGTGAATTTACTCATTTTTGTAATTTTTACCTCATTTCAAGATACACAATCGACTCCCAGATGAGTAAAGCTTTGTCTCAAAGAGGTTAGGAACTGTTCCGAGATCCCGGATAAAGAAAATTATTAAAATTAGAGTGATTTTTAACAAGGTGGACATAAAGTTTCATAATATACATGAAAAGATAATTTATATTTATTTATCATAGAATATTTATTTGTCACAATACGTAACCTATTTTGTGACAGCTTTCTTCACGCTTTCTGCGTATGCGTAATACGAAAAAGAAAGCAATATCAGTTATCTCCTTCTATCCGCCATCTTTTGTCTGCTTTGACCAAACTCTGATTATAGGATCTCTAGCAAT
>NW_017300071.1:933-2108 GCF_001594075.2 Trachymyrmex cornetzi | reverse complement strand
TTACAACTTTGGTCTGAAACGTTTCATCTAAAAACGTTATTTAAGGCCCTTAGCATAAGGATGACCGTAACTGAGTCGTAGAACGTGAATCATAGTCACAGGTCATAGTCAACGCACTATATTTTGGCGTACTATGTATGTACGCCGATACAAGTACAATTCACATTTCTTTACGATTAGTTATAGCCATCTTTATGTTCAGCCCATAAATCCGGTGTCTTTTTGAATACCCTATATAATACATATGTTATACATATATATGTGGCATATATATATATATATATATATATTTAACATACATTACATGGTCAATAGCCATATGCATAATTTTCGCTGTACGTCCATGAAATGTATATAAGTATATCATATTCAAAGTGTTTTAGTAAATGTATACACTTATTGGTCAATGCATATATTGACTAACAGCAAGTTACAATAAGTATATTTTTACTAAGTGAACGCTCTGACTGTGACATAAATACATCTTCGGATGCAAACATGTATTTGAAATACATGTATACACGTGTAATGTAATAACACTTTTTCTTTTATTCCCAATGCCATTTTAATTTAGGATGTAACGTGTATTGTCAACTCATAGATACATCACACATACATATGTATCTATTCCATCTCTTTTTACGTCTATAATTTACAATTATAATTGGTCAATTTTTAGCTTCTGACTTCTGATTCATGACTAATGGCTTATTGTAGAAGGCTCATAATAAAAAGAAATAGAAGTTACTCATATTTATATATTCAGATATAACATAGATATATTAGTGAATATTAGAATTATATTTATGTTCAATATGATGTACACGCATTACAAAACATAAAATATATTTCTAATTTATATCCACATATGTGTAGCTACTTCATCTCTTTTTGTTACATGTAACAAAAAAAGATACAAGTTTCTCATGCTGAGATATTCATGCAGATATACGAGGTGCGATCAAAAAGTAAGGTGACTTTTCATTTTTATAAAAAAATATTCATTTATTCATTCAAAATTATGTTATCCCCTTCAAAATAATCCCCCTCTGATACAATGCACTTGTGCCAGCGCTTTTTCCAGTCGTCAAAACACTTCTGAAATGCACTTTTGGGTATTGCCTTGAGCTCCTCCAGCGATGCAGCCTTAATCTCCTCAATCGTCGCAAATCTTC
>NW_017300071.1:0-370 GCF_001594075.2 Trachymyrmex cornetzi | reverse complement strand
TCGCCGAGCACGCAAACACGAGTCTAACCTTTATGCCTTTCACATAAAAACAACACATGCTATATAGTCAAAACTGTGAACATATGATCGTGACGATTGTACCAACACAACAAAAACAAAATTTTGAAATTAGAGTGTACAGAGCGCGCGAAATTCAAAAAGTCACCTTACTTTTTGATCACACCTTGTATTAACACAAAATATTAGAATTTTATGATTATTATAATGTGTCTGTATGTATGTATATGTATGGATTTACTTCAATATATATAAATAATAAATATAAGTATATACATACATACAGACCCACATTATAATACAGAGCATGTGAGTGAATATTAGAATGATATTTTATGTGCATTATTATGTA
>NW_017300070.1:641331-641598 GCF_001594075.2 Trachymyrmex cornetzi | reverse complement strand
GGAGGAGCTGGGTGTCACCGGGGGGGAGATGGCGGTAGCCTTCGCCCGCCTGAAGGGTCGGCCCAAAGCCCCGGGGCCAAGCGGCGTGACCGACAAAGTCTGGGCCGCCGCGGCCCCAGAGATCGGAGAGCGCCTGAGGCAGCTCTACACGAGCTGCCTCAGGCAGGGAGTCTTCCCCAGGTCGTGGAAGCGGGCCAGGCTTGTCCTTCTACGTAAGGAGGGCAAGCCAGCGGAGAGTCCCACCACCTACAGGCCAATATGTCTACC
>NW_017300070.1:640843-641070 GCF_001594075.2 Trachymyrmex cornetzi | reverse complement strand
TGGTCGCCGTGGTTGAGGACTACTTCCGGGACAGGCAGCTGGAGTTCCACGACAAAGTGGGACTTCAGCGGCGGAGGGACATGTCGTATGGCGTTCCCCAGGCGTTCGTCCTCGGACCCCTCCTATGGAACGTACGACGCCGTTCTCCGCACGGCTCTGCCCCCCGGCTGCCACGGTGTCTGCTACGCAGACGACACGCTGGTGGTGGTCGGGGGCACGACCAGAGG
>NW_017300070.1:631551-638894 GCF_001594075.2 Trachymyrmex cornetzi | reverse complement strand
AAAAAAAAAAAAAAAAAAAAAAAAAAGAGAGACGCGTGGGAGAGCTAACCCCGGCGCGACAAAAAAATAGCGAGTAAGTTGCGTTAAATATAAAATAAAATGATAAAAATACAAAAAAAAAGTTAACTAATAGACATAGAGATACATATATACATATTCGGTAGTCATGTAAGAAGCATTAGATTTAAGCGTTTAATACCGTAATAACAGCGGAAAGGGGTAAAAACAAGTAGCATTTAATTTCATACGCTAGAAAACGTTTTTTTTGTGTTAGAGGCACTTAGCCTCAATAGTTTCGGAAAAACCGAAATAGTCAAATCTAACGCGTCACAAGCGTGTTAAAAGGCAGAACGCAATTAGGGCCGAAAAAACAGCGGGTCCGCGAAATTGCCAATTAGTAGAGAAATAATCGCGAGAGCAAGAAACGCGACCGCTATGTACAAATACGACTAGGAACGAATACGGGAGCCAAATATAGACTCAGAATATATACCGGATGTGCCAGAAATCCCGTTAGGAGATAGCAAACCGCGAGATAGCGAAAAACGCGACCGCTATTGCCGATTATGACCGATTAGGAGCACAATCACAAAAGTCGAGCACACGGAACATACCGGGTGTGCCCGAATTCCTGTTGGGGCATAGCAGATTACGAGGTAGCGAAAAACGCGTTCGTCATAGCTAATAGTACACGGAAAGCGACATGATCAGTGAGTACCGACGCGACACATACACCGGGTGTCCATCAAATCTCGTTATGGCATCAAAGGGATTAAGAGTCATAAATGTAAATATTGTATATAGATAGGGGGGTGCAGCCGGTGAAACCGGAGTCAAGGATCCGGCTTCATCTCCGTACCGGCTGTAGCGGTACCAAAAGTACGACATATATTATAACTAGTAAAAGATACGTAAGTTTATTTGGCTACAATAAGCGCAAGCGGAAGCGTATTGTATAGTTTTGAATAATAGGAATATGTGAAAATTATATTGAAAAATAAATAAAAATAGAGAGCATAGCGAATAAGTAAGAATTATTAAGATAAGAATTAGAATTAAGAACATTATATGAAATATCGTTACTATTGTCGAAGAAAATAAATGAAAAGAAAAATTAAAGTTAATTAATAAATAGGGTATAAGGTAGGTTTAGGAAAGCGTTAGAGCCCTTAAGGCAACAAAACCGTAGAAACAAACGCACAAAGCAAATAACCGTTATACCGGGTAACCATAGAAAAATGTTCTCGTACACTTAAAGTTATAATATCTGGAAAAGTAACCGTTACATTCATATTAAGCGCCAAAAAAGACGCATTATTGAAATCCAAAGTCACCACGTATACCGGGTGACTATAAAAAGTGTCGTGATACCCTTAAACTCGGAATATCAGGAAAAGGAATCGTTAAGTTCATGGTTGCTACCAAGGCGATGTGCCAAATTCTAAGTCACCACGTATACCGGGTGACTAAAAAAAATTATTGTGATGTACTCAAAGTTACAATATTAGCAAAAGCAACCGTTATGTTCGTACTAAGTATCAAAAAGACATTGTTAAAATCTGAATTCACCACGCATACCGGGTGACTATAAAAAATTGTTGTGACATACTCAAAGTTAAAATATTAGTAAAAGCAACCGTTATGTTTGTACTAAGTGTCAAAGAGACATATTGTTAAATTACAAAGCCACCACGTATACCGGGTGACTATAAAAAACTGTTGCGGCATACTTAAAAATAGCCGATGCGGAAAAGCGACCGTTATGTTAATTAGGAGCACCAACGGGAGGTGCTGTTAAAATTTGAGATCGCTGCAAATACCGGGTGTACATAAAATATTGTTACGACACCGGAAGACTTAAGAGTTACCGTCCGAAGGAAACATATCAATGCATATAATGTATAGAGCGAACCAGGGGTGCAGACGGAAGATTTAAGTAACCTGTAAATAAATTTCATTAGAATACTTGTAACTTTGTAACTCCAGCGGGAGAACACGAGCGGCTGCATCCTTCCATTAGGGCAAAGTACCTGAAAATAAAAGAAAAACATTAACTAAAAATTTATATAAATACAAAATGCAGGAACAGAATCAAGCGGCGTAGTTAATAAGAGTAGCTAACGCTGTGAGCGCTAACAGCGCGCATAGAGAACGAAGTAATGTGAGCGTCAAGGAGGGGATAAGCGGCGCCTATAAGAAAGCGAGCGCGAGACGAACAAAGGCTTTTTACGCTTGTACGGCTTTCGCTTTGGGGCTTTTGGCTTTCGGTGCCGGGAAGTCAGACGGTGGGACTCGCAGTCCGCAGTGGAGAACGGAGAGTCGCGTTTAGGCTGTTGCCTTGCATGATTATTGGGCGTTATGCCTGGAGCCTGAGTGCTCGTTAAGAATCGGTGAAGTAGTTAACGTGTGCAGTTGTCGTGGGGAAAGTTCTTCACGGATCACTATCGAGTCTCGTCGTCGGGGATTATTATCCGTTTGCTAACCGAGTCGATCGATGAGTATCCGGAAGTTACGAGCGGGACCGTTTCAATCGCGGGCCGTAAAGCCGAGGGCGATAAAGTGAACAGGGGCTACGCTTCGCGTCAACGATCGAGTAATGAATGTGTACCGATGTTGTAATAATTGTGAATTAATTGAAGTGCGACGTGCGTATCTGGCGTAGCATTCCAGAGCGGTGTTAAGCAAAGCATTGTGAAATATTAGCAAATGGCGTGCGCATCTGGCGTAGTATCTCAGAGCGACGTTTAATTAACAATTGTGAAATCTTTAAGAATCAGCGTGCGTATCTGGCGGAATATCCCAGAGCGGCGTTATGTAAAGAGTATATTTGTGAAACAAAGATAAGCGGCGTGCGTGTCTGGCGCAGAATCCCAGAGCGGCGTTACGCGGATCAATGTAAATTGGATAAAGTGCTTTGACTAATAAAGTCATTATTGTGAATTTCCTGCAAAACACAGACTTATAATTAAACGAAACCTTTTCCTCTGCGAGCGAATAGAGTCGGAGCGAGCCGACCCATCGAGGCGGGAAATACTGATACTGACGACCAGCTGATTAAAAGAAGAATACCTTCTCCTTTGGAGGTTAAAGGGAGTGGCGACCGTGATACATCACACATAAAGGGACCGAACGATGAGTATTGGCTTCGAGTTCGGTTACACTGGAAAATCTTGCTAACTTGTAAATAAAATTTTATACTTACCTGTAACTCCAGCGGGAGAACACGGGCGACAGTATCATTCCAAGATGGCGAGTACCTGAAAATAAAAGAAAAGCTTAGATTAAAAAATGATATAACTACAAAGTGCAGGGACATAATTAAACGATATAGCTGATAAGGATAAGCGAATAGCGCGAGCGCTCACAGCGCGTGTAGCGAACGCGCAGATGCGAGCGCGATGGAGGGGATGAGCGATCGAGATAAGAAGGCGAGCGCGGGAGCGCTCGAGGCAAATTGGCACTTACTCAAGGCAGTGAAAGTAGGAGTAAGGCAGTAAGAGTAACAAATCGGCAGCGAGCAGTAGCTAACGGGCGGATGAGTGGAACTCTCTTTAGGGCGTCGGATTTCGTCGTCGGGGACTATTGTCCACAAGTGAACCGCGTCGACCGATGGTCATCCGGGAGTGGTGAACGGGACTGTTCCAAGCGCGTATCGGATAGCAGCGAGCGCTGAAGCGAACGGGGGTTCACACCCACGTTAATAGTCTGGTGTTAAGCGAATAAGCGTGATGAACGAAAGCCGAAACTGCGAGAAGTGTGTAGAATGAGCGGTGCGCGTATCTGGCGCAATCACCCGGAGCGGCGTTATGCGAACGAATGTAAATGTGAGCAATAGAGACTCTATGAATAAAACAGTGTTGTTAATTGCCTACATACAGTGATTTATCATTCAATAAAAACCTTTCCCTCTGCGACCGAGACAACTCGGGGTAAGCCGGTTCAGTGGTGCAGGGGACAAGTGAGGCTGGTGACTTCTGGGGTCAGAAGTCTAGACCTTCTCCTTTGGAGGTTAAAAGGAGTGGCGACCGGGACGCAGAAGAAATAAAGGGGACCGACTAGCGTAAAAAAGCTTCGAATCCGGCTACAATGCAACATCTTAATATAGTCAAATATGTTTTGAAGCGCCAACGTGAACGTATCTTTCCCTGTCGTTTTAAACGATTCCTCTAACGTCTCCTTCGTCACCATATTATTCATTTGTTGACGCAAATCAGTTACACCTCGTTGAATTTCGTTAATCTCCAACATTTCTTTCGTCGCTATATTATGCAATTGTTGACGCAGATCAGTTACACCACGCTGAATCATCTCTTTCGTCACCATATTAAGCATTTATTGACGCAGATCAGTTACATTACGCTGAATCTCGTTGGACACTTTCGTCGATAGCGCGCTCACACTTTTCGAGATCTCCACGTTGTTTCGCACTTTTTCCACATCATTCGAGATATCTTTCTGCGTATCCCGAAGCGCGCGTACGATCATATCTCTCCCTTTCGTTTCGAACGATTTCTCCAATGTCGCGTTAGTCACTACATTTTTCATTCGTACAGTTACATCTCAAGTCAGACGCTGAATCTCTCACGTTTTTCGCACCTCCTCCATATCGCTCCTTATCGTTCCACATGATTCCTCAATCTCGTTTCACGTATCTCGAAGCGTGCGTTCGACGTAGCTTTTGTTTACCGCGTCGGTGTCGAGCTCCGGCGATTTAAATATATCTTTTTTATTAAACTAACACTTTAACAAAACACGATGGTAAAAGTGTGTGTGGTACAATCGAACGCATCGATGACGTCACCCGCGAAACATGTCGTGATATGTCACGGCGTGTCCTTGAAAAAAATCTTTGATCACGTTCGATCCAATCCATCGACGCGAGCGTTAGTGCGAGCGAGATCGAGCATACGACACAGGGGGTTCTGGATACGCAAGCGTTGGTGCGAACGAGATCGAGCATACGGTAAAGAGGGTTCTGGATACGCGAGAGAGTCGAGGGGGGGGGGGAGCGAAATCAAGCATACGACAAAGGGGGTTCTGGATACGCGAGGGGGTCGAGAGGCAGGGAGAGCGAAGAGGCGTTGGTGCGAAAAAACGCGCGAACTCCCTCAATCGCCCTTCCGAGCTCGCAGGACCTTCGTCACATGGCTCCTCGTGTCGCACAGTGGGCGGAAAGGCTCCTTTTGTGGACAAAATTCGACCGACGCTCTAATTCTTAACCGATTTTGAAGGTTTTTTTTTAATTTGTTCAAAATTGAATGAGCTATAAGCCTGTTGTGCGTAAATTTTGATTACCGTCCGAATTAGGAATGGCCGATCCAATAAAATGAGCAAAAAATACGATAGTGTAAGGTACGGATTATTTTTTAGGGCTATTATGGCTTGAATTAATAAAGTCACCAATGCCTTGTATAACTATATTTACTGCTTTGATTACAGGTGTTCAGGATTAACCGAATTGCCGTGTATAAATAAGTAACGGCTAACGAGACGCGCGCGAGAGACTGAATTATTTTCCCGTTAACGAATTCCCCGAAGGAAACGAATTGTAGAGATACACTCCACCGAATTGGCTTACGCCCAAATTACCGTATGATTCAACGACCGAAGGACAAAGATCCTTTGTCACGAATTGTTACCGAACAGCCTCTAGTCTTCTCTGAGTTTCGTGCGCGACTGCCTACTTATTTTTCCGTCGTCGTGCTCCGACCGTACATTCCTTGTCCTAAGCTGGAGTACACGCGGAGCACGCGTGATATCTCCGCGATGCGTGATTGGTCGTTTAGCGGAGCGTTGCTAACACGTGTAAGCACGCTGCGACCGTTTGGCACGCTTGCCGAAAACATGTCGACCTTGATTTTGTAAATATCTTACATTTTTTTTTTAAATTCGTAACAAATCGTGCAAGTATTTACGCAAAAATGTTATTATGTGTTTGCGTATGTATTGCACATCGAAAATAATAAATCTGTAATTTGAATAAAAAAATGGCGGATGTGAAAAAATGAAGGAAAATTCAATAAATAACAGAATTTCATGAAAATATGTCCAAAAATAAGGGAAGTTCTTTTCTGTCATTTTATATATATATATATATGCAGAAAAATGGATTGAACTTACGGTCTGACACAGATGGACTATATAATGCTTATGCATCCATGTTAAATGATTTGACATAATGTTTATTTCAAAACTGTACGATAATAAATTTACTTCATAATTGTAGGCACAATAGTAATGCGACATTTTAAAATTTTGATTGTACTTCAGTTTTTCTTTTCTCTTTTTGACTCACCAATTCATTTATTAAGTAAATTTCATTCAAAGGCATAAATCCACGAAAAGCCAGCTGTAATAGGCTAATTTCTTATGTATTTATAATTAATTAACGATATAATTGTATACGTTTCAGTCCAAATAGGACCTTCTTCAGTACAAGTTAGTTAGCATTCCATCAGTATTAAAATAATAAATTCCGCAACAATATTATGCATAAATTTAACATTAATAAATTAAATAATCAAAATCGACATTAGATTAACAAAAAGAAGAGCGTTGTCCAAATTTACAATAAAAGAATTGAGTGGTATGTTCATACCACTCAATTCTTTTATTGTAGGACCTCGTCCACGCGGACCCAGTCCACGCGGACCCAGGCCTCGGGGGGCACCCCGCCAGTCCCGTCAAGGAAGAACGTTGCTTCCGACTTGGCGGGGGCCACCGCTAGGCCCAAGTCCTTCAACGCACCGACGACGCATGCCACCGCTACGTTGGCCTGCACGACTGCTCTTCCCCAGGTCGTGCCCCCGACCACCACTAGCGTGTCGTCCGCATAGCAGACGACGTGGCAGCCGGGGGGTAAGGCCGTGCGGAGAACGGTGTCGTACGCGGCGTTCCATAAGAGGGGTCCGAGAACGGACCCCTGGGGAACGCCGCACGACATGTCCCTCCGCCGCTGGAGTCCCACTTTGTCGTGGAACTCCAGCTGCCTGTCCCGGAAATAGTCCTCAACCACGGCGACCAGGTAGGGGGGCAGGAGGAAATGCTCCCTCAGCGCCCCCACCACCCGGCCTCATAGGAGGCTATTAAAGGCGTTGGCGATGTCCAGCGACACCGCCAACGCCACCTCCCCGTCCGCGGTCAGCCGCTCCGAGAGGGCGTGGACTTGGGCGATAGCGCCCACTGTTGACCGGCCCTCCCGGAAACCATGCTGGCCGCAGGACAGGTTGGGACCATCCCAGGACATATGCCGGACGACGCGGGCCGCGATAACTCGCTCGAACAGTTTGCCCGCGTCGTCCAGTAAGCATATAGGCCTATAGGCGGAGGGACTCTCCGCCGGC
>NW_017300070.1:628578-629684 GCF_001594075.2 Trachymyrmex cornetzi | reverse complement strand
GGCCGGCCTCCAGGCAGCGGTAACATTGGAGGCTACGGCTGGGAAGCAGCGCGACCCTGCATTTTGACCACCCCACTGTGATGTGTGGGGTGGCCACCAACCGCTTTGCCGCCTCCACCGGATACCTCGCCCAGCAGGAGCCCAGGCCATTGGGGGCCGTCTTGATGTCCCCCACCCTGAACTCCTGCACCCGGCGCCCGGTGGATTTGGCTAATTCCTCGTCCACCTCCTCGGAGGTGGCCGAGTCGTCCATCCCGGCGACCCTTATTTCGGCAGTCTTCGACGGGCGGGACACCTTCACGTCGTCCCTCCCGCCGAAGACCTCCGTCAGCCTCGCGGCGAGGCGGTCCGCCTTCGCGGCGTTTTCGGAGCCCCCTACTTCAAATATGAGGGCCCCGGTGACCGATAAGAAATTAGCCTATTACAGCTGGCTTTTCGTGGATTTATGCCTTTGAATGAAATTTACTTCATATTTATTCCATGAACTTAACCTATAACTTTTTAATTCATTTATTAATTTATATTTGTAACTTTTCTGTCGTTAATCAATTTCTGCATTTATTTATTCGCAATTTTTTCAAAGGTTGATTATAAATTACTACATAATTTTAAGCATAATAATTCGACGCGTTCAAATTTTGACTGCGTACTCTAGATCTTCGTTTTGACGCCTTAACTTTTGTATTAAAAATATGTTTTAAACTATAACAATAATTTTCTGTTCTTATATTTATTATATCTATGACATGACATTATATATGTTAAATATGTTACATACATATAGATTAAAATTTGCAACTTAATACGAATGTACTGTCTTTATATATTTTATATTTATTATGACTTATTGTTTTCCGTAAATCCGACCTTTGTCAATTTTAACGTCTCAATAAACATACTCGTCACTCCAGATAGATTGGACGGAGTTCTAACAAATTTACATTAAAAATGTATTATAAATTGTGTTTAGTTGTGAATATCAATATATTATCCAAGGTTTCATAATGAGATTTGGCTATTGTGTGGGTGAGATACTCGTTACTTTATTGGTTGAATTTCAATATCTTTTGTACATGAATTTAAAACAGATAACACTACAGTTTTGA
>NW_017300070.1:626323-628516 GCF_001594075.2 Trachymyrmex cornetzi | reverse complement strand
CCGGTGCTTAGGAGCTTTGTAGTCTCAAGCGCTGTGAGTGGCTCATGTCCAATTGAGCCGTGTCCAACTGGGTGCCACCCGAATCGAAACGTTCAAGATTTCAAATAAAGATGATATCAACACATCGTATGGATTAACAAAATTATTTGTGAAAGATTTATTGCGCACCTCCGTTTGCGCTGACTCTCATTAGCCCAGATTTATGTGGTTTTTGTTATTTTAAGAAGAGATAGTCCTTGTTTAACATATTTATTAATTATTAATAATATAAATAAATATGATACCAATATAATTTTGTAGTGCACAATTGAAAGCCTTCATATGTTGTGTAATTTTAAAATAATTTTTTATTTGCTTATTGAAAAGCGAATCGGTTTTTTCCTACAGCTTTGCTTAAAAATTACACATACGAATAATTTCAAAAATTATATGAAAATATATTTGACCTAATATATATATTTATTACTAATTTGAGTACTTATTTCCGATCTCACACCTTACGCGCTCGACCACGTCAATTTCTTGCGAATCGAATTTATGTCCGCAGTACATAACGTATACGAATGAAAAATCATAAACAATTAATCTCTCGTCAACTATCGCGTTTTGACACGATTTAAAATATTCTAGATTAATGAGAGGGGTATATGATTATTACAATTTATTAAAACTTATATGTTATATTCAGAACGTCCTCATGCCCCCATGTTTCTTGATATACGCCTGACGCCGAGAGCCGAGAGACCAAGAAAGCATATTTCGGTCGTTCGACTGACTCGACGCTTCTTCTTCTTCTTTGTTGTTTAATGGCTCCAGGCAGTAATAGGAGGACGATACGGCCAGATCACGTCCAAAAGATAAAAACAATAGAATAAGGAGTATACGAGTAGTTAAGAAAGACGTAAAACAGATGATAACGGGATGACGCGCCGGAACCTCGCGACAGTGAGCCTCATGAAAAGCGGAGCAGAGCTTCGCTAGGATGGGAGGGGGGAGGCAAGAGCGGGCGCAGGGCTGGGCGCCTGCGCAAGTCACAAGGAGGCGCGAAAGTTTAACGCCTAAAATTGCCTGCAACATAACTTACTAAAATTAAGAATGAGTCTGCATATGCATTCAGACGGTTTAGAGATAGCAAGAGCAAATTTAGTTAGTCTGTCGCCAGTTGAGGCGACTCGGTCGATGACACGCCTTAAAAAGCGCGCACCTTCATAAACGTCGGGACATCATCAGTCGTAAATCATATGCAAAATGTCCTGTTTTGGAGAACCGCAAGGATAAGAGGGGTCGTCGACTAAATTTTTCCGATGTAAGCTGTGATTTAAATTGTAATGATCGGAGCGCAGGCGATTGATCATGACGATGGTTTCCCTGGAGACCTTCATGCGAAAGTACCAGGGTTTGGAGGATTTGTTAAATATTTTTGAAAAGTAAAAGGAGCCTTTGATGTCTGCCTGAGATTCCAATTGGTGATAAAAATTATTAAAGATATCCAGTTTAATAACCGCGCAAAGGTCCGAGTAAGGAACTTTGAAATTTCGTTCTATACCGTGTCGAATAGCGCGCTTAGCTAGCTGGTCTGCCTTTTCGTTGCCCTCGATACCTCAATGCGAGGGGATCCATATAAATCTAATATCCGTTCCTGAAGTCTCGGTTTCTTCCAGTGCAGATTTAATGAGGGGAATAAGATAGTTATTTGTAGAATTGCGATAGCCTTTGGCGGCTTCCAGGACGCTTTTGGAGTCAGTGATGATGGAAGCTTTAGGAAGTTTAAGGTCGACAGATAAAGTAATAGCGGTATAAATAGCATAGGCTTCAGCGGAGAAGACGGAGGTAAAAGGTGGAAGCTTGAGCATGAGCTCAGCATTCAACTGCGGGGAGAAGACCGCCGCACCAACATGCACACTATGATCCACCTTAGATCCATCGGTGTAAAACAACACCGAGTCCGTGGTGAGATGCTGAAATTCATGGTTAAAGAAGGATTGGGTATCTGGAATGGACCAGAAATGAGAGATATCAGTGGGAGGAAGAGAGAGGGAAGCGTAAGGGAGAGAAATAGAAGTGGATTGTACAGAGGAACGAAAGTTGGGTAAAGTAAAGGAGCAATCAATAGTTGAATGATAAGAAGTCCAAATACGATAAAAGATGAGATCGGCTGGGAAATGGGCGTGTAAATAGTTGGTTTTATGAGAG
>NW_017300070.1:620919-626266 GCF_001594075.2 Trachymyrmex cornetzi | reverse complement strand
ACAGATGAAATTTTGAGAAAATAACGTGATGTAAGGAGACGGATGCGGTGAGATAGGGTGAGTTCAATCGTCTCAGCGTAGATGATATTTAGAGGCGTGGAAATACGGTATCCATAACAAAGGCGGAGAGTTTGATTTTGAACTACTTGGAGTGAGCGAGAAAGACCATTATGTTTCAAGCCAAAGATATGTGCAGAGTATTCGATAGACGCTCTAAGTATAGCTCTGTAGATGGTAAGTAATATATGAGGGTGGGCCCCCCACCAGGTACCTCTAAGTGCCTGAATGATCTGAAGTATGCGCTTGCCTTTGTTGATAGTGTATGTCATATGAGCCTTGCCAGATAACTTAGGATCGAGTAGCACCCCAAGGAAGCGAACAGAAGAAGAAGGGACGATATATTGGTTTTGAAGAGAAATCGAAGAATTAGCGAGAGTTGGAGATCTTTTGTTCGAGAATATCATAAGTTGTGTTTTAGGGAGAGAGATCTCAAGGCCGCGCTCTTGCAAAAACAATTCCAATGCTTGAAGAGATGTTTGGACAGATAGGATAGCTGACCTAGTATCTTTATGAGTTGAGAAGATGACAATATCGTCAGCGAATTGAAGAAGTTCTGTATCTGGATGGAGTGCATCATTTACGTTTCTTAAGTATAAATTGAAGAGCGTGGGGGGCTGAGAGAGTACGGAACCTTGAGGGGTGCCTTTATATGAAGATCTAGGCGCCGAAATAGAGCCTTGACAAACGAACTGGACCGTACGATGGGAAATAAGGTTGGAAATGAAAGATACCAGAAGAGGAGGAAATTGTAAGTTGTAGAGATCATGTAAAAGGATATGCGGAAGGACGTTATCAAAAGCCGATTTAATATCTATAAATATCGCAACAGTCTCTTATCTAGAAAGAAACCCAAGATGTACACTGACGGTCAAAGCGGTGAGGTTGTCCTGGCTAGAGACCCTCTAATAAGAGTCTGGCCACGTGAAGTCCGCCATTATTCGTCGAAATTGTGCGAGAGAGAAAAATCATGCTATCTCATTCTAGTGGCGCTGTAAGTTGTAGCTCTACAATCTTCATAGTTTCTGACGAACGACATTTTGACGATCCCTCGGGTGAGGCGGACGTGTTTCATCTCGCCTCGAGTATTACTTGTATCATTTTGAGGAAAGTATTATATTTTTGAAAAGTGCCGATTTTAATAGTTTTGACTATCCAATATATAGTACGAGCCATGTTTCCTCGCTTTCGAGGATTTGAGGCAAATCTAGAAAAAGAAACTGAAGAAGTCTCATTGTGGTAGATACGACGCAATTATTCGTTTTTCTAAAAAAAAAAGAAAGAAAATGGTTTGGTGCTCAGTTCCCTTCTGCAATAATTCCTCTGAAAAGGGATATAGTATGAAAATTCTCCCAAAAGATCCAGAACGTCGAGCTAAATGGATACATAAAATAAATCGCGAACATTGGGAGCCTACAAATAATTGTCATGTATGCGAGGTAAGATTATATTATTTTAACTTGATTAATTCTTCAAGTTTAAACTGTCATATTTAAATAAAAAATAATATGTTAGAAATAGTGATCACAATACTATGTTACTAATTTTTATTTATTACACAGGTGCATTTTGCTCCTGAAATGTGGGAACACAGAACTGACAAAAAAAAATTAAAACCAAATGCAATACCAACTATTTTTGGTTATTACATAAAAGAAAAAGTAATAGAAGATCTAACAAATGAAATTTCTTACTTTACATCTGAAAAAGATGTTCAAGATGAAGAAGTAATAGTAAGTAATAGAATAGCAAAATTAATTATATTTCATTCTTTCCTTATTTACAAATATTACATTACATTATGCATTAACTATAGATGATAACTGAATATCTCGACTCCACATCTAAAAAAGCTGATATGCAAAATGTTCAAGAAAAAGATGTCCAGAATGTAGAAGTAAGTAAATGGAACAGTAAAATTGGTAGAAAATTAATTACATTTTATTATTTATTTACAAATATTACATTATGTTATATAATAATTTTAGGTAATAAATGAATCTCTTGATTCTACATCTAAAAAAGCTGATATGCAAAATGTTCAAGAAAAAGATAATGTCCAGAATGTTGAAGTAAGTAAATGGAACAGTAAAATTGGTAGAAAATTAATTACATTTTATTGTTTATTTACAAATATTACATTATGTTATATAATAATTTTAGGTAATAAATGAATCTCTTGACTTTACATATGAAAACGATGATGTACAAGATCAAATTCAGGATGTAGAAGTATGGGATGAAAAAATTAATAAAAAATTTAATTATAAATCAAATAATTTGAAAGTTTGGCCGAAGACAGTTGATATATATATATATACCTATATATTTAGGAATTTTATAACATTTAAGATCTAACATCGACCGTTTTCGGTTGTTCTTTCAAATTATTTGATTATTTAGCTATCTAAATTTATTTATTAGAAATTAATTATATTTAAATTATTTACGATTATCATATTATGTTATGTGTTAATTTATACTTTATAGCTATGTTGATTTATATTTATAGATGACTATAGATGAAAATGTCGGACCTAATACATTGACACGCAATGAATCACATACTTACAAAAAATATAGAGCAACAGAACTGAGTTTAATTCGCTTACGCAGAAAATTTGAAATTATGAAATATAAAAATCGATTATTGCAAGACAAAATTAATAACGATAAGTACAAAGTAGCTTTAGAGAAACTATTTACTGATAATCAAATCCAGGTTCTACTTGCAAAGAAAAGCAATGCAAAATGTTGGTCAAATGATACAATTCAACGAGCTCTAAAACTAAAATTCACTTGTGGGACTGTTGGCTACGAAGAACTTCTTCAGCAAGGAATGCCATTTCCGAGCCTTCGCACTTTACGTCGAAAATTAGAAAATTTTAAATTTGAAAGTGGCATTTCAAATGAGATGTTAGAGTTTTTAAAATTTAAAGCTTCTTCATTCGAGGATATTGATAAAGAGTGCGGATTAGTTTTAGACGAGATGAGTATAACTTTGAAAACTATTTTTGATCCATCAACAAACACAGTGCTTGGAAATATAACATTTCCTAATGACAAAGGTATTGCTACATATGTTTTAACATTTATGATTACAGATACAGCTAGTAGATGGAAACATGTTGTAGGTTACTTCTTTACGGGTAATTCGTTTGATGGAGAAGTTTTAAAAGGTTTAATTTTTCAGATAATAGACAAAGTTGAAAAAATTGATCTCCACGTTAACTTTGTAACCTCCGACATGGGTCCTGGAAACATGAAATTGTGGAAATGTTGTGGAATAAATATGGGACGGTTTTCGGAACTTAAAAATTACATACCACATCCGTCTGATCCTAACAGGCGCTTATATTTTATTGCGGATGTACCACATTTGTTGAAGAACCTAAAAGAATCGTTAATAAATAATACATTTTTTATCTTACCCCAAAATGTGGTAATAAAGTATAATTTACCATCTAACAAAGTTGAAATTGCTCATTTTATTGATTTAATTAAATCTCAAGAAGATTTAGATTTCCTTTTAACACCCAGATTAAATATTAATGATATTAAAAATCCTAATACTTTCAGTAAAATGAGGGTAAATAAAGCAAAGAATGTGTTTTCAACAGATGTTAGTTCATCATTAGAATTTTTATCGGACGAAAATAGTAACCCGGAATTTTTTACATCTGCGTGGTTTGTTAAAAATATATCAAAATGGTTTTCATTAATGACCTCGAGAAACTGTAGTGTAACTTTAGGTTTAAAAAACAAAGAAAAATATGATTCGAGTATTACTTTTTTAAAATTACAAAATTTACTTTTTTACGTGATTACTTTTTTACGTGAAATAATTGCTCTTTTTGAAAAAATAAAAATCGGTAAGAAAGATATATTTAAACCTATACAAAGAGGAATAATACTTTCTACGACATCGATTATTGATCTTGTACAATATCTCTTAGAAAATCGTAATTTTCAATTTGTACTTACTGCTCGGTTCACGCAAGATTGCATAGAGAACTTACATTCACTTTTGCGTCGCAAAAATGTAATTCCAGATTGTTTACAACTAAAAAATGATTTAAAACTTATCGCTATAGCAATGTATATGAAAGAAATAAGAACAGGAAATTATGAATATGATGACAATGAATATCTTACTGGCTTTTTAGAATATTTAACTTCAACAAAAAATCGTACAAAAGATAATATAATATCTGATTCTACATCTATTTCATCTACGATTTTAAATAGCATTCCTTCTTTTGATCCTAAAAAAACAATAATTTATAATAATAAGGAAATGAATTCCTTATATAGGTAATATCGCAGGTTATTGTGTAAAAAGTGTTAAAAATATATGTATTACATATTCTAATTGCATACGATCTGTTGGTTCAAAAGAACCATTGAAATTTACGTTTTGTAAACTAGTTCGGCTTAAATGTTATAATGCAAATACATTATTTTTTGTTAACATATCAACATTTAAAGTTTTTTTAAAATTAGAAAATATTTATAGGCATTACAGCCTTTATTTTCACATGATGCCTAATGTAAATTTACAAAATTTTTTGTTAGAAAAATTTAATGCTATTCCAGCAAATCACATTCCAAATTGTCACAATTTGCGTACAAAATTGTATAAAAAATTTGCCACGCTAAGATTAAAATTTGAAAAACGTAAAAATGTGTGTGTGTGTGTGTAACAGTATCTAATCGTAAGTATTATGACAGCAAATCCATGGCCATGCATCATACATTTCAGTAAAATTATGATGTATTTTCATTATGCATTTAAGTAAAGTAATAATTATTTTTATTATGCGTTAAAAAAGAGGAATAATACATTTCTATTATGCGTTAAAGAAATAATATAAAAGAAATAATTTATTATGCGTGAAAGGAATAATATAAAAAAAATCATTTTTTTATGTATTAAAGAAATAATTATTTTTATTATGCGTTAAAGGAATATACGTAATACATTTTTGTTGTGTATTAAAAAATACCAAAGAAATAAATAATTATTTCTATTATGCGTTAAAGGAATATTATTTTTTATTATGCATTTAATTTTTCAACGTCCTTTTACATAAAAATTTTTATAGAAAATATTTAATAATGTTAATATAAGTTTAATAATAATAAAAATAAAAATTGTAATTGATTCTGCTTTAATTTTTACGAATTTATTAATTTTTACAAATTTAGATTTAAAGAAATTCGCGGGAATGGATGATTAATGTCGGACCAATCACAAACCGGGGAGAAGGTGGCCAGACTCTTATTAGAG
>NW_017300070.1:618747-619112 GCF_001594075.2 Trachymyrmex cornetzi | reverse complement strand
CCCAGAAATAAATAACACTAGCGCTGACTAGCGCCGCTTAAGTTTCATTTAGCGCCAAATATAAATATCAAACAATATATTAAAATTATCATTTTATTAACACATGTGTATATATTATAATTAAAGTGAGCACAAAAAATTGACAATATAAGTCGACTAAAAGTCAGACATAAAGAGTCGACTTTAATACAGTCGGCAAAACGTCGACTACACAAGTTGACTTCAAGTCGACTAAAAAAAGTCGACAATTCGTCGGCAAACAGTCATTTGTGTTGTTTGGGTTGTTATGTAAATAGAGTTCCATATCGTCTCGCTGGTCTTTAGAGAGTTTAACTTTATACGAAAAAACGGTAGAAGTGCGCACC
>NW_017300070.1:615597-618631 GCF_001594075.2 Trachymyrmex cornetzi | reverse complement strand
GGGGGGGGGGGAAAGAGATGAAAGTCGGAGAGGAAGGAGGGTTAAGAATCACAAGATGAGAGTCCTCGATGCATCGACCCAGCACACGCCCAGCTGGGCTGGTACGCGAGCCACCCCACATCGGGTGGTGTGCGTTAAGATCACCAAGTAGTATGAAGTGGTCGTGATTAGATGAGAAAGAGGTAATAGAAGAAATAACAGTAGGAGAGACGGGTCTATTCGGGTGTCTGTAGGCATCAATAAGAAATAGGGAGGAATTGTTAAGGGTAAGAACAATGCCTAAGGCCTCAAAAGAATCGTCGAGGATCGAGGACAGATTAATGGTTGAATAAGTAATCGGATTGCGTATGAGGACCATCATACCTCTGATGTTGGCTCAATTAGAGTCGACACGAAGGCAGTCGAATCCACGCAGTCGAAATTCCTGAGCAGCGTCCACACATGTTTCCGCGAGGAATAGTATGTCGAGGGTTGAAGCCAACCTTTCGATATCGCCCTTCTTTCCCATAGCGCAGCGGCAATTCCAACATGCTATCTTGACTGAATGTAAATTAGGCATTCCTATTTAAGAAATTTTGTAGAAAAGTAAGGCTGTTGTGAAAATCAGGACCGAATATTGAAACAAGGAGCTGGTTTGAATGGCGTTGAGTATTTTTAACAAGAAAGATAATCCAATGGATAATTTGGGGAACTTCGTTTGAATTAGAATCCGAGGGGGGAGAAGAGTGGAAGAGGAAGAGGGTGGTACAGCGGGATAGCCAGACCCCTGGGGGGGGGGGAGGTTAGGGTATCTGCCATTTGGTGCAAAAATAAGGGAGTTGTGAACTTCACGTTGAAAATTAAGAGAATTTGAAGCATGATGGTTCATAGGTTTCGCTTTATTGGAAGGTACATCATTATATTGTGTGCGGGGTGCAATAGAATATGAAGACGAACGTTGCGGTTGATCATTGGGCCGGTAGGGAGCAGGGTTATGACCTGCCACCGAAGAATAGGAGCGATCGGGCATGCCGGTGCGGGGGTGGATATAGTGCTCGTGCGTTATGAGATTTATGTATGGGTTCGGAAGATAGAAGATCGTGATATTGTATGAGAGAGCGATCCATATTAGGAGATTGTGAAAGCGAAGGGAAGTCGGAAGAATGGAAGATATTGGGAGGGGAAGCAGGGGAAGAGAAGAGTGAGGAGGAAAATTGTCTGAGACGGGCCTCTGAGTATGATATTTTTTCCAGGGCAGCAATCGTGTAGATCTGTTTTTGTTTAATGTAAGAAGGGCACGTCGTTGAGGATGGCAAGTGCTCACCTCCGCAATTGCAACAAAGTGGGTGGAGCTGTAGGCGAGGACATTCTTCTGGAATTGCATGCTTGGGGTTCCCACAGCGGGCACATCTCGCTCTGCCCTTACAATCCGCATTTACATGACCGTATCGTAAGCAAGAAAAACATATGAGGACCCTAGAGAAGTAGGGGGAAACCGGGAAATTAACGTGGAAAAAGGTGACCGCACGTGGAAGAAGCTGGCCGCGAAATTTAATCAGAACAGTTTTGGAAGGAGAGTTGACAGTCTCGCCTTCTTTGCGTGATTTAAAATTTAAACGTTTAGCTGATAGAATTTTGCATGGGGATGAAAAAAGTTCCACGATGTCTTTTTCAGAGATGTCGAAAGGAACGTTTCTGATCACGCCCGTCCGGAGAACGTTAAAAGATGGAATGAATGCATGGAGGCCGGCATCTTTAATTTTGGGATGAGAAAGTGTTATGTTCGCTATTGCATAATCGCTAAAGTGAATGGCAACTTTGTTTATTCCTGCCGACTTAACCTCCAAAATCTTCCCGTTGGCAAAATGGGAGACGATACGCGCAACAGAAACAGGGCCTAAACGTATATCATTGTTATTATCAGAACTATTTATAGAACGACGCATAAAGACGATAAATGGGGAACGATCCCCTTTGTCATAAATAACATTAAGATGTTCAGTAACCGAAGGGGCATCTTTAGCATGTGACGCTGATTCCGACGAGTGAACGTCATTGTCAAGTACCGAGCCACGGAGACATTTATTAGGGGGTGCCCCCCTTCCCTATTATCACGAGTTTTCTTCAGTAAGGGTCTTGAAACTAAAGTTTGAGATTCCTCTTCGTCAAAACCAACATCCATGGTATCGTCCACGGAAGTGTCTTTATAGGACGAAAGATGAGGCTCTTCCCGATTTTCATATGTGATATTTACCGGGGAACGGGATCTCGGACGAGAGAAAGACTGGACAGACGTATTAGAATATGTAGAATTGGCAGGAGAGAGATCACGCGAAATGCGCGAGGCCCTCTCCCCCCTCTCCTTCCTTTTTTGTTTGCGTTCTTTATCGCTCTCGCACGCAGACGATGCCATAGATTTAGAATCTCTGACAGATTTAACCGTTTTATTGGCGTTTTTAGGTTTTAAGAATTTAACAGCCGGGCGAGCTACACTTTGTGACGGATTAGCCCGATTCTCGACCTCATCGCCACGATCATCACCAACACGCTCGAAGAATGAATTGAGTTCTTGAAGAGACGTAGAAAAGCGTTTGTTAATGGATGCCGAGCCGCCGCCGGGATCCGGCGAGGCAGAGGCGCGGTCCTGCATAGCAGGAATAGAGCGTTAAAAACAGGCAATAATAAGCGTACTTACACGTAACTAAGTAAAAAAGGAGCCTCATAAAGGCTAACAAAAAGCACAGGGAAAGCACAGACAAAGGAAGCACGGGAAACAACCAGCAGAGCGCAGGCGCCAAAGGACCACACTGGATGGATGCTCGCGAGCGAATGTGGCTCGACGCTTGCTTGAGTGAAATAGCAAGGTTCTCTCTCGCTCTCGGCGCGCCGACAAGGTAAGCAATAAGAACGTAGTGCGAAAAGGACAGAGCGATATAGTCGACACGCTTCTAACCATAGACATATAAGATAGACCCAGCATCTATAGTACATGTTGGGGTTTGGCAGAACGGTGCGAGAGGCAAGATATCGGGGCAACCTGTCCTTCTCTGCGCGT
>NW_017300070.1:614743-615439 GCF_001594075.2 Trachymyrmex cornetzi | reverse complement strand
TAGGTGCAAAGAATACAGACAATTCTAACGTAGGCAGCCATTTTGATTTTGTTAAGATTGTCAAGATGCGCGCGCAGAGAAGGACAGGTTGCCCCGATATTTTGCCTCTTGCACCGTTCTGCCAAACCCAGCATATACTATAGAAAAGTATACGAATGCTGGGTCTATCTTATATGTCTATGCTTCTAACTAACCAAGTCACACGGACACGGGCTCATGCTTGTGTTGCTACCGGTTGCGCCAGGCCGCCGACCGGTCCCCGCAAGGGGTGGGGTCATTTCCGGTACGGTCCGGTACTTCCGGACGCATCGGGGGAGATCCCACTACGGGTATAGCGAACCCGCGGTGCCTGAGCTATCGTAATCTCTTCCCTAGCACCACTGGAAGAGACCGAGCGTCCGAGACTGCACCCGACTTCTCGGACGGCGAGCTGGACCTCTATAAAAGTCCCCCTATCCCGTGGCTATGGTGCGCGGCTGCGGGACATATGACCAATGGGTGAATTGGTCAACAGCGACTCAGAAGGAAAACTGAGAACTCGGCTTGGAGTAGCTTGTAAAATAACCCCAACATGGACGGCTAGCACAATGACTAAGACTAATGAGCAGTTTACGGCCGCAGGGGGCTTCGGATCCCTCAGCGGTCGGCGGGGTGGGGCTGGATTCCAGGGCCCCCCCTCGTCGTCATCCGACGACT
>NW_017300070.1:610921-611855 GCF_001594075.2 Trachymyrmex cornetzi | reverse complement strand
GGGGTGTGTAGACCGGTCCAGCCGGCGCGGTTACGCGTAGGTTCGTCTCCCCCTCGTGGGGGGGGAGATGGATGTGGAGCGGGAGGAGGACGACGTGGGCGGTGTCGATGGCCGGACTTCGGACAACGACACCGTCGTCATGGCGACCGAGCTGTCCTTTTCGCCGGACAGCCCAGATAAGAAGAGGCACAGGGCGGCGGCTAAGTCCGGTGGGGCGGTCCCCTCGGGGAACATCTCCCCGAGGGTCGTACTGGAGCCCATCCGGATCGTGGACGAGGCCTGTCCGTCCTCGGCGGGGGTCGTAGAGGCCCCATTGCCGAGGAGGACCCGCTCTCGCGCCGCCGCTGACCCTCAGGCGCAAGGGCCAGTAGTTAGTCGGCGTTCAGCGACGGGGGAGCCGCTTAGTTGGCTCCCCCTGTCGCGGAACGCTGACGAAGGGGTACGCCTCAAGAGCGACCAGCGAGGGACGCAGGGGGGCTCACCACCTCCCTGCCAACGTGGGAGCAGGATCCGGATCACCGGACGTGGCCGATGATGCAGGGGATGATGTTGTACTGAGTTCAAATTCCGTCTCCTGCATCGTTGAAGGTCTTGGTGTGACGCGGGGAGGTTTTAGTCGGTAGGCGCCGGACCGAACTTCGGCTCGGGGCGGCGAATCCGACACTGCCCGGGATGGTTCCCCGGGCATCTTTTGAAGATTTCCTCCTCGTCAGAAAAAAAAAAAAAAAAGGCCGCCGACCGGTGGCGCTGATCGCGTGCTACAAGTAAAGTCACTAGATTGATAAAGTACCGCAAACTCGCATCCATGTTTAAGCAAAACGCGGCCATTTCAAATTCACGCATTTGTATACACCGACGAGATATTATTAAAGACCGTCAACCCTGGGAAAATTTTCGGCGGTATAAAAAGGGCCCCAAGGGCCCGGAGGTAACT
>NW_017300070.1:606213-610489 GCF_001594075.2 Trachymyrmex cornetzi | reverse complement strand
TTTATTTGTGAAAATGAAGCCGTCGAGTACGTAAATCAATGTTGTTGAATTATAATTAGTTTATTTATGACCAAAGAATATGTAGGAATACTTAATTTGTGTGTTCTTTAGTTTAATATGGATTTATTTGTTGTAGAAGTTTTGTGCATAAAAGTGCACGAAAGATACGTGTAAGTACAGTTCGGAACTGTTCACGAAAACAACGACAAAAGTACACGTCACACGTGTGATTACTGCATAAGGCCCTGCGCACAATGGAGGAAGTATTAGGAACAGGAATAGATATTAAGATTTCAACCTATCAGAAACCATATATTCCGGTGTAACTGGTATCTGATAGATTAAAATCTTAATATCTATTCCTGTTCCTAATATTTCCTCCATTGTGCGCAGGGCTTAAGCTTGAGCATTTTTAAGATATTATTCGGTCGAGGTAAATGTAACCCGGCCGTAGTAGTTCGAATCGTGTACTATGTGCACTTCGGCCATTTTTAAGCATCATTTCTGAAAGAGTTTGCGGTACTTTATCAATCTAGTGACTTTAGCTGCAGCGGCCCGGAATTCGCATCACTGCATGTGACTTCATCGTCGAAACTCGTCAGCGTTGGAGGCAGAGCCCTCTAGTAGCGAGCGATAGGAATTAAGTTTAAGAGCCCAGACATAAGCTTTTGCATAACGCATAGTGCATAAGAGAATCAACCAATCGAAATTCTTCTTTTCCATGGAATGGGAGGAAAGGAAAGATTCTGATTAGTTGATTCGTTTATGCACTATGCATTATGCTTTATGCAAAAGTCTGTGTCGCGACCTTAAGGGCTATTGCACATGAAATGCATAACAGAGCATAAGCATAACATAAGGCCGCTAAACCAATGAGCATCTTATGTAAATCAATATGACAACATTATGCTAGATGCTTATTGGTCCAGCAGTCTTATGTTACGTTTATGCTCTGTTATGCATTTCATGTGTGAAAGCCCTAACACCTAATATGAGTCAAACCTCGAACCACTCGTATGCCAGATAATGAGCGTGTGAGTCGCTGCGGCGCGTATTCGAGCATTGAATCAGCGCTAGCTTTCGATTGGAGTACGTAAATGCAACGAATGAGAAATTTAAGGGGGCGTATACGTTTGTCGATTTCAAAAAATCAATTTTTTTAATGCATTTTTTGACAATTTGAACCTTCAAGAATATTGTCCTAAAACCGTTTTTTGAAATTCCAATAAGTAAAAAGTTACAAGACGTTTTGTCGGACAATGCACAGACATGCGCTTGCTCTTTCTGAAGCGACCGTTGCAGAATCTGCAACAGTCTGTCTGCGACTGTTATTGAATCATCAAATGGAGGCGAATCTTAAGCAGGAAGGTTCCCTGTATGGCCCAGGAATTGACGATGATGTGTAAGTTGAATAAATTTAGTTTTACAATAGAGTAAAGTTGTTCGAAAACTTTAAACGCGTTTTTCTCAAAATCATATTTTTAAAGTCGGTTGTAATGATAACTTGAAAACGGATCAACCGATTTGCCTTTTTTTTACTGAAAGCTTATAAAATTCGCTTGTCGTTGTCGTATCCGATTTTTAAAATTCTAATTCTTTCTATTATTTTTTTAAACAAACAAATGAAATTTTTTGTCGAAAATCGGCACTATAACTTTAAAGGTCCGCCATTTTGTTAAAAATTCGAATTTTAAAAAGCGGATACGTCAACGACAAGGAAATTTACTCTTCTTTAAGATACCGTTTGATTTTTGTGTTTCAGATAAACGGGCAAGGAGAAATCGTTGTAACCGCGGAATCATGCATGGCGTTCACGACTGACTATATGACAGAGATGGGCATGTACTTGAAATACTTTTATTTGAAAAATAGTATCGGTAAGACAATTATATTTTGTATTTTGTGTTTATTCAAAGTACATGACAATATTTTGTATTTTGTATTTCATGGGAACATATAAAAGTATTTTGTATTTTATATTTTAGTATTAATAACAAAAGATTATGAAAGTATTTTGTATTTTGTATTTCAAATACTAACATTGATAACCAACCTTATTATTTGAATTACAAGATACAAAAAGCTTTCAACCTTTCGATTTTAAATACAAAATACGTAATGCTTTTATATGATATTCGCTAAAATACAAAATATGCTTGTATTGCAAATAGTGTGTTTTAAATAAAAGTATTTCAAATACATGCCCAACTCTGCTATACGACAGTGAAGTGAGGGGGTTTTATAATAAAATTATTCTAATAAAAAAAAAAATTTGTATGAGAATTACAAAAAGTGTACTTTATTGTGCAAAAAAATCCCATTTTTATAATTTATCTTTTAATTTAAAAAAAAATTCATGAAAAATGCCTTTTTTTGAGACTTTAAACGTATATGCCCCCTTAAATTTGTTTTCGGAATTTGATATTATGTTTCGCGAAGCTGGAGAAGCCTGTACGTATTCATGCAGAGCGCGCTTTTACGATGTTAGCGCCTGTTTAATACATAGTTAACACATATTTATCGTTAAAAACGCGTTCTGAATACAGAAATTATATTCTTATATTCTCAATGAAAATTAAAAATTAATTGGACTGACTATAAATGATGGCTATCGAAGAGATTGTATGAAAGAAAAATTGAGCTTATGAAATAAGTAGTCAATCTTTAAAAAATGCAAATCATTATAAATTAATAACAAAAAATTAAATGCTTCTTGGTTTATCGAAATTTATGAATGGTAGTAGTTATTTATAAAAGATAACGAATTAAATATATAAATAACTTATAGTTTTCTATTTCAATTAGAATTTTAGAAAGAGGAAAGGAGATAAAGTATTCATAATTTATAATTTATATTACAATGTTTGAATACTTCAAACATTGTGCACATATAGACATATATTTATTACTAAAGTTTTAGAGCAAAACATTTTAAATCAAAGTATTAACATAGCAATCGTACAACTTTTATACTAAGCTCTACGCTATTCTATAATATAGATATTATTCGTTAGATATTAAATGTACTATGCTAATAATTATTACGCTTATTTGTGTATAAATGAAAGAAAACATTAGATTTTTTTGTATATGTATATACGTGGCACCAGAAAATGGACTCAATAAAATTATATCGGCATTAATCTCATCATCATTGACTTAATCAAACGTTTTGCTTATTTTTTAATGTATATTATTTTCATAGAAATTTTTATAAAATTTATTAATAATTGGACGATTAAGATAATAGCTAAATATATTAATGACTTTTTTATCGCGATATTGTTCGCGTTAGACGGAACTTATTAATAAATTTGATAATCGCGTGCAAGTTAATAATTAAAAATAAATACGATTTAATTATTGTTAATATTTCAATACATTTATTAATATCTCAGTAACCATTGGTTAGGTTAGTGAAATTTGTGTTATCATACGTATTGTCGATGTTTTCGTGTAATTCTGCATTATTAAAATTTGTTCATTATGATAATATCATTATTATTATTATTTAAACAGCATTTATAATTGTATATTATATTATAAATAATTATTATAATATATTAGTACTATTACTGTTGTATACACATAATTATTGTATTATAATAGTAATTATATATTTTATATTATTTTTGTACATTATACTTACTGTTTTAAATTAATGCAATGTTTATTGTATGCCACATATATATAAATAAAATTATAATTGAATTCTGTAATTTTTTTTTTGTATAGCATATTGTAAAATAAATCGAAAAACTAATGATAAAATTCTTTAAATACCGTAAAATGGGATAACTTTGGCCCAGACGGAATAACTTGGGCTCAAAATTTTTTTAAATACGTAAAATATGTAACAGCTCGCATATCCACAATCAGGACATAAAACATTTTAAAACATTTTAAAGACGTTTTTAAATAGTCTTATCCTGAATCTGATAAATATGCTGTTTGGATATTATCAGAATTTAGGCCAAAACTACCCCATTTTTCGGTACATATGTAAATAAAAGATGACTGTCGATTATAATCGGCAGAAATGGTGGAGGGCCTTTACAGATTGACCCGTTTTTACTTCTTTGAAATTCTACTTCAAGTTAAGTGTATATAACTATATAGTTTCTGTGGAAAAAACGGAACAATCTGTATTTTAAAAAATTATTTATATATGTATATACAGGGTGTCCCATTTTAAATAACGGACAGGAATATCTCGGATGGTAAGCATTTTGGAGGAAATTTGTCTATACAAAAGTTGTAGGGTACAGACAAGGCT
>NW_017300070.1:602612-605624 GCF_001594075.2 Trachymyrmex cornetzi | reverse complement strand
CAAGGTCGAGTATCATCTAGTTATCAACCTCAAGATTTAATGTCTGACCTCATGTTAAAGTCCACTCCATAAGCAAATTTATCTAACTAAAGGTTTAAATAATTGACCGTTATTATCAAAGCATAACTGAATGCGATTTTGAAAACTTCTAATGGTTGCAAGAAGAACATTTCTTGGAATGTTGCGACATGCGTTTGTTATGCGTTCCATCATATTTTGTCTTGTGGTGGGTGCTTCAGCGTAGACAATATTTTTCAGATAGCCCCACAAAAAGAAGTCCAAATTAGACAAATCCGGAGACCTCGGACTCCACTCTACAAATCCACCACGTCCTATCCATTGATTCGTGAATCTGATATTTAAATAGTCACGAACTATCCTGGCATAATGAGGAGGTGCACCATCTTGCTGAAACCACATGCGGACTTTCGTGTGTAGATCAACATTTTCGAGCAATTTCGGTAAATCATTTATTAAAAATTGTAAATAGTTGTGACTATTTACATTTTCGTCGAAGAAATAAGGTCCAATCAAGTTTCCATTGACAATACCGCACCATACGATCAAACTCCAACGTTGCTGATGATTCACTTCACGATGCCAATGAGGATTTTCTACAGACCAATAATGGCAATTGTGCCTGTTAAGTTGACCAGTATTATGAAAAGTGGCTTCATCACTAAATAAGACGTAATGAAAAAATTCCGGATCTTGTTGTATCATTGTTTGTGCCCATCTACAAAACAGACGCCTTCTTTCGAAGTCTCCGGCTTGCAATTGTTGTATCAAAGTTATATGGTAAGGATGCAATCTATGAACTTTCAATATTCGGTGCACCGTGGATTTTGGAAAATCTAATTGTCTTCCAATTTCTCGTGTACTAATATGAGGATTGTTTGCTATCATACCCTAACACTGCAAGCACTTGTGGATCATCTATCTCTGGTATATTATTTTGTCGTCTTTGTCGCGGACAAACTGATCTTTGGCGTTGACGTTCTACAAGTCTCGCAATGGTACGATCGTTCGGGTGCCTTACATTGGGGAAGCGATTACGATATAATTCTGCAGCTTGTACATAATTACCTCGGCATTCTCCAAGTACGAGGATAATATCTACTATTTCATTCGGGGTATAATCTGGCATTATGTAAGATAAAGATTAATTTTTAGATAAGTACTTTTTATTGTTTAACTTATCTTAATAGAAAACTAAAAAAGGGTGTGTCAAGTACTTGAACAATTAATGCAGAGGTAGGTTTAAAGATTATTTAACTAAATGAACTTTATCGTTTACTTTATTACAAAAAATTATTTTTCAAGCATATTATAAGCAACAATATCAACAGAAAGAAATAAATTAATGTAGCTACGGAATTTAATGTGTAATGGTTTAAAAATATTTGATAAAAAATTTTATGAAATTAATCAAGTATTATTTTTTAAAACATAGGACAGAGTGCCCCAAGATGGACATTGTTTTGATTTAATGCTCCAGAAGCCACATCGTATAAGATTAGTGATGCCGTTTGAGACAACAATTTCTCGTATCGTCCCGCCGTGTCTCGTGTCGCGCAACTCGAGACGAGAACCGCAATCTCGCCTCTCAAAGCACCGCGTACTGTTTCGTCTCATTTCGAAAGTCTCGACTACCACAATGATGTAAAAATTAGTTTTTACAGTCATAAATCCCTACAGCCCTCAATTCGGGAAACGAAGCATCCGGACGCCCGGAGGTAAGGACCCCTAACATCTGGAGGCCGGGCGTCGGAGCATCGCACAGTGGTTTAAAACTGGATTTTATCATTCAAAAATACTTAACTCCCATCTTTTTCGATCTTCTTCAGAGAATCTTACTCAGTTGATTATTAATAAGCATAATTTATATTAAATTACCGAAATCGTTTAAAATTTGTACGTAAAATCTTCCGCGCTTTCCACTTCCGGGGTAAAAAATAAGGGGTTCCGTTCAAAAAAAATCGACTTGACTTTAAAATGATCTTGAAGGTCGAGGTCAAGGTCAATGTCAAGGTCACATGCGGACGTGAAATCTTCCTCTGTTTCCATTTCCGTGGTAAAAAATGAGGGGTTCCATTAAAAAAATCGACTTGATATTAAAATGACCTTGAAGGTAGCGGTGAAGGTCAAGGTCAAGGTCATATTCGGACGTAAAATCTTCCGCTCTTTCCACTTCCGGGTTAAAAAATAACAGGTTCCATTTGAAAAAATTGACTTGATATTGAAATGACCTTGAAGGTCATCGTCAAGGTCAAGGTCACCATAAGTCAGCCTTGTCTGTACCCTACAACTTTTGTATAAAAAAATTTCCTCCAAAATGCTTACCATCCGAGATATTCCTATCCGTTATTTAAAATGGGACACCCTGTATATATACATATATGTATATAAGTAATGCATGTCAACGCAGTTGGCATTTACGTTTTTTATATTAATCTAGAAAGTAATAGTTGCTGTAGTACTCAAATAAATGCCAATGTAAGTTTAATTGTTATTCTCAAATAGAATTTCATCTTGTTAACTATATATTATACAATTAAGATCTCCTAAGATCTTTCTTTTGTTACAAAAAGACCACAACAAAACAATTATACTTTATATACAACTACAAAAAAATTATAAGTAATATAAATTATAAATAATACAAAATACACATATTTCAAATACAGCCTTGACCAAAAAAATAAAAGCAACTATCTTTTTCTAAAATTTTTTTACCTGTATTGTTTCCTGTTAATTAGCGACATTATATATAAGTTTATATATACACAGGGTGTCTCATAAAATGTTACTGAAACACAGTGGGGACATAGATTGGATCAAGGGGAACAAAATAGTTTTGTACCATTTTGCAGTTGACGCAATATTTAACGAGATATTAACGTTTAAAGATAGGCGAATACGAACATCCAACCAGCCTACTGATCATGTACTGCTGCCGGCAGGACGGCCAGGCGCGAGGAGCAGGGATGGCCTGGCAAGCGAGCCACTCAG
>NW_017300070.1:591936-601769 GCF_001594075.2 Trachymyrmex cornetzi | reverse complement strand
ATATAAATATATATAAAGGGTTTTTGAAACAAAGGATAATTCACTACAAATGTTAAAAATAAATTTTTAAATAAATGTTTAATAGATTAATAATGAGCTTATTTTTGGTTAAGGCTGTATTTGAAATATATGTATTTTGTATTACTTATAATTTACGTAGTATTAAAAATGGTTTAAAAAACTTTTGTCTTTATTTTCATAGTCTTCCGTACGATCAAAATCGTACAAAATTATTATTAGCGAATAATATCAAAATAAAAATTGTGAAAAAAATAGTCTGTGTCTGCTTAAGAACATAATTTATTTTAATATATTTTTTTATCTTCAAGCAATAAAATGTATATGATATAATAATAGTAATAATAATTATGTTATTAACGCAATTTAAAACAAACTCTTACACTAGACCGCCTTCTTCCACTAGTTTTGTAAAAAATTCTTCGACTCTGTCACTTGGTTCCACTTGACGTACTATGTCTATTAGGCAAAGTAATTTCTTAATACCAATGAATACTCTGAAACCATAAAATGTATAACAATAAAATATATATATAAAGTATTTATATCATGAGAAATTCGTAATGATAAAATATCTATTAAAATATCTATCAAAATATATTCGCTGTATCTACCACATTACTGGATATCAAATATATTGTCTTAATAAAGTTAAAGATTTCAGTAATATCATACTGTTGCTTTTCTTGAAGCTTTGCCCGAAAGGAAGCCATTTTATGTTTTGAAAAGAGATTAACTTCATCCAACACGTTTAACATATGATCAAGGGTTGACAAATGAGGTACATGAAGAATGGTATTAAATGTTGGAAGTAATTCCACATTGTTTAAAAATTGTCTGTAAAAAGAAATACATTATTAAGAATATGTAAAAATACGTTTGTTAATTGTTTATTAATTGTTTTTTCTCTATGTCCAAGAAAGTTCTCATCTTACTGGCAAGTAGAAGTGCACAAAATCAACAATTTATGACCAGGCGGTGGCGATTTCTCTAATAACATCAAAAGTGTTTGCAATATCAGAACAGAATATTTAAAATTAATTGGACAGTAACTTAGTAGACGTTCAATATTATCAATTAAAATGCAGCTGAACTGCGAACAATATGCCTCGTCGAATACCTAAAATGTACAAATGATAAGCGATTATTCTGATCTTTACAACAAATATAATTACAAGAATTTACTTATAAACTTGTGTAATGCAAAATGAGTTATATCATACCTTCCGTATAAAACGACATTTTGCAGATTCATTGTCAAATTCATTAAGGCTGATTATGTCTTCAGATGTAATAACTTTAACAAATGAGAAGTTTGAATTCTTTGCAATTTGTACGGCAAGCGTTGTTTTTCCACTCTTTGGTAATCCTACCAAAAGAACAGAAAAGAGTCCAGTTGCCTGAGCAACTTTAATGCATAAATTGCCATTTTCAAGAATTTCAGTTACCGGTGTACCCCAAATAATAATCTTATGGTCTAACCATTGACTTAATGCTTCAGTCAATGTACTTGTAAATGCCTAAAAGATATGAAAATAAACATTTATAGTGACTATAGATCTTATATAAATGCAAGATTAAATTTTACGATCTAAAAATTATGTATTTTCATGTAAAATTAGTTGCTGGAAACAAAATTGATAAAGTTAAACCGAAGTAGAACAAAATAATGAAAAAATACATTTTCAGTTGAAAATTGCTTAAATTTCTGTTTTTTTTTTGTATTTCATTTTCTTTGTAATGTAAATGTTCATGAAAAAGATGTGACTATTTAAAAAAAAATAAAAATTTTAGAAACTCAAGAAATTTGAACAATTTTTGACAAAAGCCTTAAGTGAATACACAGAAGAATAACTTAGATGATATTTTAATTATAATTGATGAAGTAGTTCAATTGTAAGAGTAATCAATAAATAATAAAAATTATTTGTTTATTCATTCAATGAACAATAAAAATGAATAAAATTATATTTTTGTTTAATAACACATTTTTGTAGTTTATTTTATTATTTTTGTTAAAAATTCAAATTTAAAAAATGATTAAAAAATTACATTTTTCTTTTGTAAGTACTTTAAATATTCAAAATAATCTATGCAAAGTTTCATTATGAATAGATACAAAGATCTAGAACAAACAAATATTTTGTTTATTTACTGGACAACTAGTTCATGCATTGCAATGTTACTCTACGTAAATAATCTTGAATACATAATGTACTTACATTAAAAAATTGAAATTTGTATCTTCTCTTCTGTTACGTTAGGCCTCTGGCCTGTGTTACACCTCTTTTGTATGCTTGTGATGCACACGCTGATTATTCAATTGCCACAAGCATATGGGACCTACAGTTTTAATTCCGGTTCCGAACGGCGGATTTTTCCAGAGGTGTTTACCTCTTGAAAAATCCACCGCTCGGAACCGGCATTAAAACTGTAGTCTATAGGTCCCATATACTTGTTGCAATTAAATAATCAGCATGCGCCCCACAAGCATATGAGACTAGAGAGGTATAACAAATCAGAGGCCTAACGTAGAAAGAAGAATAAAAAAATACTAACGATAATGCGCCATTGAGTTTCATTTATTGCAGTCGGTGTTACTGCACATATCATCGATAATATGTGCAGTGACACCGGCTGCTCTAGATAAGACTCAATAGCATTAGGTATCGTTAGTATTTTTTCTTCTTTTTTTTACGTTACGCCTCTGGTCTGTTACACCTCTCGTCTCTCATATGCTTGTGGGGCGCACGCTGATTTCGAGTGTTTCTGTGAGCAAGAATACTCTTGGGAGGTTGCCGGTCTTTTCCGAGAGGAGACACGAGCGTAAATATTTCGATTCCTACTGGGATGTTCAACCCGGGACCTCTGGCATGATAGACCAGTGCGCGCGCTGTTTGCCATGCCACACTCGCGCTCGAAATTTTCATCATTTATTTTATGGCGTACATTTCCATATATTTTTATTAGAGCAGGATTAAAAAATACTATTTATTAAAATAACTTATGATATACAGATAGTAAACCGTCACTAAATTTGTCGTATTATTTTTAAACGTGATTTAGAATCTGTAATGTTTTCATAATTTTATTATTTTGAAAATATGTATAAAACATCCTTAACACATTCAGTGAATAATAAATATAAAATAAAATATACAAGAATACGATCGGATAGTGTTTTCGAATGTAACCTTGACCGTGCGGACCGCACTCTCACATGTTTTTATCTTTTTACTTTTATGGACATATCAATGTTTCGTGCATGTTAAATAATATCGCACGATTTTGTATAATATAGTCAAAATCTAACAATCAAAACTAACCTTTACGCTAGTGAATCGAGTTTCTTCCTCTTCAGAATTTTCCGTCTCTTCAGAAGAGTGTTCACTTTCATTTTCTGTATTTAACTTACGTTCCTCTTCCATATTTAAATTATTATGTTTTTGTTTTTTAAAATTTAGAGATTTTAACGATTTATTTGAGATTTGTATTTTTTTGTCTAAAAAGCTCCTTACACTTGGAGATGATACGGCCAATAATAGTTCTTTCCCTCCAATCTTCCACAGATAAATTAAATAAATATTATCAAATAAATATAGAAGACAATTGTAGAAGAGGCAATTAGTTTTGTCAGAAACTTACAAAAATTTTAACGTCTGCACCTGACGAATCTTCAGATGCAACAATGATCGAATCGATGCTTGTATCACAAAAGGAAAACAGGAACTGACTTGAACAGACTTCTTTATGGAGAGTATATATAATACTCAAAGCAAATTCAATCCGGACAATAGCGAAACAGGGATTGAGATTCTTCTTCTGTTCTCCAATAAAGCTTTCTAACACCCGTAGGTCACGGTACCAAAGATAAAATCGAAACTCTTGATGTTTTCGGTCCAACCGGGTTTGCACTAACCTTAATGACGTTTTGTGCTCTCCTATTGGTAGAGTGTATAACGTCAACCAATAGCAAAGCATTTTCCAACTCAGGTTGGTGCAAACTCGGTTGGGCCGAAAATGCTATTATTTATATTTGATTCTACATCTTTTGCTAAATTTTAAAGTCCTATTGTAGGCCTTCTACAACAAGCCGCAAGTCAGAACATCAGAAGTCTTAACCAGTCTTAACCAAGTCGTTCAAGTTGGTTATTGGCCAACTTCACCGATTATGACTTAAGATCGCTTAGAACTTCTGACTTGCGGCTTATTGTAGAAGGGCTGTTTAAAGAAGCTCTCTGGTCCTACACATATATTGCGCGATTTTCCAATACATGCGTATCCCCACCACTTTTGTACATGCTTTTTTCTGCATTTATTTAATATGTATTATCAAAATTTTTATTATCTACATTCATACCTTCTCAGGGTGTGATTTTCGGGTGTTTTATTGTTACTTTGCGTTAAAATGTCTTCGAAACATTCGAGATTGTGACACATAGAAACGAGATATGAGAATACAAAATATGTAAAAGTTAAATTCTTAATGTATGTAGACAAAATATTCGATTTTTTATGTTTATAAATTTTATAGATATATTGTGTTAAGAATGACTTCCTATATTATAGAACTGAATAATTGAAGAGCTATGATACAACTTGAGCTATAATGCTTTTGATGATAACGATGATGAGATGAATAGAATGTTAATAATTATATATTACTAAATTTTATGTAACGCATGGTTCCGTATGGAAACAGTCGGCTCATAGTTTGCAGATCTCGAGTTATACGGATTCTTGTTTTACCTCGATTTTCAACCACGAGTCTCGCACATTTTACGAAGGATTGAGATGTAAGGCTAGAAGAATTTTGTAAAAATTAAATTTAATGAAAAGTTTGGAAAAACTAGGTATCGGAGTAACAAAAGGTGCTAACCATAAACCGATGTATTATTAAATTTCGCTAAAATGAACAGTTGATTAATCAAGTTTAGAAGCATCTTCAGAAATGTAGGTAATTCTTAATATATACATCTATATAGTTATAAGATATATAGTCATACATATAGTTATAAGATATATGTCTTACTACATAAACTGTTATAATTTGTTTAATACGATTTTGATTGTTATGAAAGAAAATACAATTGTTTTTCTTTAGATAAAGGACATTTATTGCAAGAACTTGATTCAAATTTATTAACGATTACGGAGTAATCCGAGAATATATTAAAAAAAGAAATTCACACATAAGCTTAAGGAATATTCGCGAGATAATCCTTCACGTTGGATGGATCCAATTTTCTGAATCCGTTCGCGTCACAAATGCCGACTTCAATATTGTCCGCAGTCATCTGTCCTTCAAAACCTTCCTTTAGCGTCAAAATGGCAGTGTGAACGGCATCATCCAATTCCAGATCCTCGCTATACCTCTTTTCGAGGAACGTTTTGCCATTAACGAAGTTTTTGCCCATTGCGGTTGCCTTCCATGCAAAATATGTGCCAGATGGATCACATTGGAATAGATAAGGCTTGTCATTGTCCCAACCACAGATCAGAAGAGACACTCCAAAAGGTCTAACACCTCTATAAATTAGCAATGACAATAATTTAGTATTGTCTAATTGTTTCTTATTATAAGCAGAGATATCCTACATATCTATATTCAATCAAATATTTTTTTAACGTTTAAAAATATGTAACTTTATATTTAAAATTTAAGAGCAAGTACAAATCACAGTTGAAGACTAATGGTGAATTGAATAACTCATATTACACTAGAGTAGTACATATTAAATGCTGTTTTATATAAAATATTGAAATGCAGTGGCATAATATAATCAATTTTGACAATGAAATATATATATATATATGTAATACATGTATATTAAATAATGTGGAAATATCATTACCAAATAATTAATCGTTTAAAATATTTATATAGGTGCTTGATAAGTAACGATAAAACATGTTGACAAAAAATTTTTTTTTAATTCGTAGAGCTCTATGAGAAAAAATAAACAATTTTTGTCTCTTGCTGTTTTTCTGTAAAGTTTATAATACTTGATTAAAAAATTATTGGAAACCAATACTTTGTGATTTTTAGTAATTGATATCTTGTTAACTATTACGAAAATTGCAAAATGGTAGAGGTAATATAAAATGAATGGCAATATAAAAGGAACGGCCCGGAGGAATAGCTCAGTATCAGGCTGCTCCTCGCCTGATGAAGTAAACTGCAAGGTTCACAAAACATTGGCATTCCAAGAATGGATCTGGACACGGAGAAAACCCACGAAACACATCTTTATATAAAATGGTAAAGAACTTTTTTTGACTCAGTTTAGTCCGCTCTACCCCTATGCGAGTTTTATCGTTACTTATCAAACACTCTGTATACCTTCACATTTATCTTTGCCAATTCCAACGAACAGCAGCTTTTAGTATGTACTAATCTAGTATAATACAAGTAATCGTATTTACTATAACTCACCCAGATTGCGTGTATTCTTGCATGACCATTGCAACGCGTTGTACGAGTTGTGCAGTTGGGATAGGTTCTCGATATACTAGGAGATATTGTTGTGCCATTTTCCGTGCTTGCTTTACTAATAATCTGTAATCTGGACCCATGCCACTGTAAACCATGCCGATGTGCTTTGTGATCATTTCGACTTTGCTGACGCTATGTTCATCATAGAGAATGGATTTATGTTTGTTTTCCGTAGCCAGAACAACACCATTTAACGCCTTAATGCCCACGCTCGGTGCACCAGCGGCTACTGCAGCCAAGGCATATTCTATTTGCACTAACTTGCCTGATGGACTGTAAAACACAATGTCTCATTAATCGATATATAAATTATATAATATACAAATTATTATGAATATTATGTTATTTGTTTTTTTAATTGTGTTATTTATATAATTTTCAGATAATCAATTATACAACCTTGTATTTTTAGATTTGACACATGTACTCCAAGAATTTGACGAGTCATCTTGTCATATGTTATGTTTAGCTTTTTCAAATAAAATATACTCAAACAAAATGATTATTTATATATTTGTCAATAAGGGACTAATATTAATAAGATTGCTATTAATTAAAACAAAAATTTTTATTCATAATAAATAGAGAATGTGCCAAGTGTAAGCCCGGTTTAGAAAGAGGTTAGATTACTGTTTAATCTGTTTTTAGTGGCACCCGATTTTCTTTCACCAGATACGGAATATTGGCGTGATACGTGCTGTTTCATACGCGATTATTATGTTACTGTAAATATATTTACCTGAAGGTTGTTAACGAAAAACTATATCGTTCAGAAGCCATGACAATCACTTTACAGCAATACACAGCAATATCAAGCTACTGCACCTACTCTGTATAACGGTGTCGGGTGTACTACTATACAAGTGTAGCTTGACAGAAATGATTCAACAATGGTACGAGAATTGCACTCGAAATGTTCCTTGAATATCTCTAAATAAAATAACATACATGACCTTGAAAATGCTCACGCGTATTACAACACGCTTTAGATATATTATTAAAAAATTTATCAAAAAATGATAAAGTTTAATTTATATGTAACTCGTGAATAAATTTTTTATAATTGTAATAGTGTAATAGACCTTCTACAATAAACCGCAAGTCAGAAGTTCTAAGCGATCTTAAATCATAATCGGTAAAGTTGGCCAATAGCCAACTTGAACGACTTGGTTAAGACTGGTTAATACTTCTGACGTTCTGACTTGCGGCTTATTGCATATAGAAGGCCTATAAAACTTAATAATTATGTATCTATAGATTTACTCGTAATTGTATGTATATAATTTCTAAAGATTTTAGAGAAAATTAAAAAAATATAAGAATAAACATATTTATTATTGCTAAATATACATATTTACTAAAATATTAAGCAAACCTATGCATATATTAATTAATGTAAATTTATTGCAAGTGTATTTTAATGTTATGAAATGATTTATTAATTGAGACTAATAAAAAATAAGAAATATACTATAATATAATTATTTTTACATAACATATATAATTTAAAATATATATTACAAAATTAAATAAATTTAAAAGATAATCCCAGTAAAAAATTTGTTATATATATATCAGTATGTATAAATATGTATAAACATACCTAATATGCATAAAATATTCATAATCATATATAATTATACATCAAAAATATGTCCACATCTTTGTTTCTTTTGTAAAATTACTTTTTAGTGTACTACAAATAATAGTAATTGAGAAAACATCAAAAATAGTTAACGGGAAAATTTTCGCGTTGTTTGTTTTTTTAAGAAAAAATCAAGTTTGGAAAAATGTAAAAAAATGTGCTTATACATAACTATGTATAATTTTGGGAGGGCTCCGATTGCACACATCGCATATTGCACACATGTATCGCTCATTGGCAAAACAGTAAAAAATTACTAGGCACCAGTTGATATGAGTGGTGTATACAATCAGAACTGTATAGTCAAACGGGATCCTCCCATAATTTTACATGTAATTATATATGAGCAATTCTTTTACATTTCTCTAAATTTGATTTTTTTCTAAAACAAATAATGTAAAAATTTTCCTTTTAATTATTTTTGATATTTTCTGATTATTATTATTATTTTTAGTACACTAAAAAGTAACTTTAAAATGAAAGGATGTATGAACATGTATGGACATATCTCATACATAATTAAATATGTTTATTAATATCTGATGTATATGTTATGTATGTTTATATATGTTTATACATTTATACATGAAAAATTTTTTACTAGAAAGCAAATATTCTTATTTAATAAAATATAGAGGAGACCGGGGCTGATTGTCGTACGGGGTTGATTGTCAAAATGCTTATAACTCAAACAAGACACGGCAGGAAAATCTCTTTTTTTGACTGTAGATAGCTGATATAATATTAATTTATTGTGTAAAATGGTTTGCACCGCAAGCATTGTATATATTATTTATAGCGATTTTTGAGAAAACGAAGTTGGCGAGTTTTTTATGATCACCTATTTTGTTGTCTGACTAGTCTTTGGCATTATTAATCGTAATATTCCTGTATTCATAGAAAATGACATATCTTAGACGATCTTTGCTACAATTAAGTAATCATTATTCTGACCAAGTTTGTGAATACAATCTCTTTTATTGAAAATGGCTATGTGGGGTAGATTGACCAAAATGAGACGAGATTAGGTGACAATTAATTTTGATATCTTTAAAGGACACATTTTTAGAGAATATACTTACAAATATATTATATTTCATTTAGATATATATTTTTTCATTTTTAATATAGAAACTATATGGTACAAAAACAAATTACGTATTTTATGATTAAAATAATTATTTTATTTGTATTAGTACTATACCGTGGTAATTACTATTATTTTTCAAAATATAGAACTGATATTAAAATAAAAATTGTGTTTTTTATATGTATTGTCCGTAACAAATATTGCTACTGCCAATCCTAGAACGTGTGGCAATCAACCCAGAACACGGGGTTAAAATTAAATAACTTATTTTTATGATATGATGAATTCACGAGTAATATTTTTTTTAATACCTAAAGAATATAGGTATATTGTAACGTATATAATATTTCAAAATCAAGCATCCACTTTTTTCTAAAAATCAATAATCAAAAATTGTGAAAATCGGCCCCGGTCTCCCCTACTATTGTTAAATGGAAAAATAGAACAGAATATGGCATTTTAAATTGCTTCATGTACACATATTATATATATATATAATTGAAATGGGCAGGGGATGGCCGATTTAACAAAGAACGCTATATATATATATATATGGTCTTATATATGGTCTATATATATATATA
>NW_017300070.1:584202-591488 GCF_001594075.2 Trachymyrmex cornetzi | reverse complement strand
TTATCTTTAAAAATAAAATGCGCAGGGGGGTGGCTGATTTGAGAAAGAATGCCCCATATATATATAGCGTTCTTTGTTAAATCGGCCATCCCCTGCCCATTTCAATTTTTGAGATAAAATTCTCTTTTTGGTCTTAAAATTTTCCTTGAAATGTCTATTTTTCGATGCCGTATGGCGTTTTTGAAAATTCAAAATGGCAGACCCAAAATGGCGACTGGAATGAAAAAAGACATTGGAAAAATTAATGATATTGTGAATAAACGTGCACGATGTGTAATATAGAGATCTGATCCACGTGCGTGCGTGCGTGCGTGCCTGCTTCATTTACGACTTACGTGAGTCCCCTTGCCTCTCACGTTTGGGGTGCTTTAGTTACGTGAGTCCCTTTGCCTCTCACATTGGGGTGCTTCATTTATGTGAATCCCCTTGCTTCTCACGTGTGTGCGCGCGCGCGTTTGTGCGTGTGAGTGTGCGCGAGCGCGAACGCGTGTGCTGTGTGGATGGATGTACCATAGAATTGATTTTTTAATTTTTTATCCTTTATTTTCTTCCCTGTAACTACTATAGTGTTCCATTTATATCATTGGAATACTTTTTGATTAATAGTTTATTTTCTCCCGCAATTACAAATCCATGATTCTTAAGAATTTGCGGACTGCACAGCTTCAAATCTCTTATTAAGTTTTCTTCTTATCTTCTCATGATCAATTTTCTTAAAATAAAAAATCTTTATGTTCTTGAAATGTATTCTAGCCCAATTAAAAAGAATTCGAGATGTTATATAATATTGCTGTGGCTTAGCAACAAGACTTAAAGACAAGAAAATGATCAAATTACAGTTTGAAATTTTGTATGAAAATGTCTTAATAACCAATGAATATCGTGTCAAAGAAGAATTAACTTCAACGTAATTCATTTTGACAAGCGCGCGCGCACGCACGCACACACGCACGTACGCGGATCAGACCTCTACATCACACATCGTGCACGTTTATTCGCGATATCATTAATTTTTCCAATGTCTTTTTTCATTCCAGTCGCCATTTAGGTCCGCCATTTTGAATTTTCAAAAACGCCATATGGCATCGAAAAATAGACATTTCAAGGAAAATTTTAAGATCAAAAAAAGTTATATATATACTTTGATATTATATATTTGTATACATCTTTTTTTACTAAATTAAAACGACAATAAGTGCATTATATATTCTTGTTTATATAAAAAATATGATATTAAAATAATTTAAAAATAAAAAAAGCAAATAAAATTTTATTATCATTTTCTTTACTTTTTTTAACACTAGTAAATAAAAATAATATTATAAATTTAACTTAATAAATATTATATTTACATATATATGTATAATTATAGATTTCATGTTTTTATTGTAAACTTGCCATGTGTACTTTCTTCATTTTATTCTATTTTTTCTTTTTGTTCTTGCTTTTTTCCGTAGGCATTTATCTCCTCTCAAAATACATATCTATTATACTCCTTTAGATTTTTCTTCTTTTCTAACATTTAATTATAACCCATCTTGAAGATATTTCTTAATACTTTATATTTTATCACCTATCTTCATGATTGATTTAAAATGAAGGAACATTGCGCATTGAGTTGTCGATATATCGCATGATTTCGACGAGCGATTCTGCGCTGCCTCACAAGGGAAACCAGATGACAGCATGATTCAAAGTTTCCTCGTCGATTGTCCACTCAATACACCGAAACGTGAATAAACTGATCCAAATATGAATTGACTCGGATTGTTAATAAATAGAAGGAAAAATGATTGGTGACACGGCGCAGATCGATAATAAGGAGCTCATCGAATGGATCGATGGCATTCCATTTTCGAGACCCGCGAGAAACTTAACTAGGAACTTCTCGGATGCCGGTAAACTCGCCGATTTTTATGTCAAGAACAATTTTCTCTTCTTTAGAGATAAATTCAAAAGCAACTGCAATTAAATCTTGATTAATTTAATGCAATTAATTCAATCAAGCAGAGAGAGAGAGAGAGAGAGAGAGAGAGAACTGCTTAAAGCAAAATTTCGAACTATATAATTATTTAATTTTTTCTATATATTAAATGACAGAAAATTAATAATTTTATCATTTAGAGGTTTGATTGGATTTTAATTTTGATTTAATAACTTACTTCTTAGTTTTTTCTGATTCTAAGAATTAGAAAAAGCTGAAGAGTATAAATTAAATCAAGTAGATTATATTTACTCTACATCAGTATAGAAATGAACATAACTAAATTATTATATCCCTTGATAGTTCTTACGGCGGAGGTTCTAAAATTATACTATCCCCGACACGTGGAGCTTCACAATTATGTTCCGGCAAATAGCATAAACATAAAAAAGGAGAACTGGAAGATGCTAAATCGAAAAGTGCTCGCAAAACTTGATATGAAATTGAGCAGCGACACTATTCATCAACTGGCGAACGGGTCACAAGACGCAGTCGAGAAGCTCTTAACAAAGTTGAGAGTGAAAGTTCTGAGGGACGGCGTTGAGATGCATAAACCGAAACTCAAAGATGTAGAAAGCAATGTAGAAGGCAATGAAGCGCAGACATCATATATTAAATAATCACATTTGTTTAACAATACCTATTTGACTAGTTATATATTATTGTTTCGTTTCGCATACAGCAAACATATTATTCTAGCAATATTACAGCAAAATTCCAGTAATATTGTAGTAACTTGCAATGTTGCAGCAATGTTGTTGTAAGCTTCCATACTATATGGGTTTGATTTTAATTTTATCGTACTTTCCATAGGAGAGAAGATTGGAGACAGCTCGTCAGACAGCTACCTTAAACTGCAAGTAGAAAGTCTAAATACTGATAACGAAACTCGTGAAATTAAATCATCAAAATTTATGTATCTCAAACGAGGGATTTTCATTGTCTTCAGTTGGATTTTTTGCTTCTTCCGTATATGGAATATCTTTAATTATTGCACACTTCCTCGTTTCCGCAAGCGTGAGATATTTGATATATAAGTGAGACAGTTTGTGATTGATCAAATATGAATAAATTTTCAAACGCGTTTAAAGGCGATGCTCTCGCAAACGTTACGACGGAGCGGATTGAAGATGCAAACGACGAAAATGTGCAACGTACAATTTACACGGAGTTAAAGCAGGAGCTACGTGAAAAGAAGGAAGTGATAAGCACTTTGAATCACAAGATCACATATCTGGAGAGTTCGATGAAGCTCAAGGATCTGCGCATCTCCAGTCTGGCGGCACAGATCCTGCAAAACGCCGTCGAAATGGATCGATCAGCGAAATCGCAATCAATCGATGACGCACGCGCTAAATTACGCTCGCGATCGCACAATTTTCACGAAGCCAAAACGTATTAGACATCCGTAGTAGTGCAAAATTGCAATCTTAACTATGAAATTAGAAGTAAAAAATTAATCAAATTTAGTATATTATTTATTATATTACATGTAGCAAGATACACATTCTCTTTCATGTTGTAAGCCTTTATTTAAATTAGGCCACATTTAAAAAAGAAATCAAGAATCAAATTTTATTATAGTACATAATTTAATTTGTCAGTTAACCAAACAACTACTTTAGATAAATAACCATGCTCCGATTAAAAAAAAGTGTGTTTTTTTTTAGTGGAATAGAAGTGTTATATCGTAATTTTTTATTACCGAGTATTAAATCATTCTGTTTTGACTTCTTCAAATGATTTGATGAAATAGTAATTTATTCTTAAACTTAATTTTCAATTTAATTGAAATTTTCAGTTTAATTAGAGAGGACGGATAATGAGTAATGTCGAGAGCCACACTTGAAGATGCATATTTATACTTCGCTTGTTTTAGCGCCGAGACGCTACCGTGTCTCTAGATATACTATATTTATAGACATGAAAAAACAAATTTCTTGATTTTTAAAATAAAATATTGTATAAAAAATGTGATTTTTACGATAAAAAAACTGTTTTTAAATTTTTAAATTCTAAAAAAAGATACAGATTTATTTTTCTTGATATTTATTAAAATGTTTAGTATCTACGTTATTTCGATATTATTTAATACATATCTTTTACATTTATGTCTTTAAATATCAAGGCGTATCTTTTCGTTGTTGTGATGTCTATAAATGAATTGAATGATAACTTTTTTTTCGATACTGAATCTAATCATGAATTCGGTTTTGTATTAAATTAGATTAGTGCATACTAAAAACTGTTATGAAATTAGTAAAGTTAAATATAAAAACATATAAATATTTTAAACAATTAAACCTTTCGAAAAATTTAAACATTATTTTTACCTAGTAAAAATAATATTATTGCCACATTATTTAAGGGAAGGCAGTTACGCAAAAATCAACTATCAGTAATTTTTTAGAAAATATTTTGAAAATATGTTCTTTTGCATTATTTTTAATGCTCAAAATTGAATAGTGTAAAAAAAATTAATAACAAATTTTTTCCATTATTTACAAAAAATTTTACAAACAATAATAATTAGATCGTTAAATTAATATCCTTATTTGTTGATTATTTCTCACATTGTATGTAGGAAAAAATTGAGTCAAAAAGTTAAACTTTTGTTGCAGTTATAAAATTTTCCTTTAAAAAATACATTTTTATTTTTTTAGTATGTCTATATTTAACACAAAATATTATTTGCGATTTGTAACAATTAAAATATTGAGTAGCACACAGCGCTTATAAAGCGTTAAAGCGCTAAAAAAAAGCGCATATAATTGCTTTTTTAGCGCTTTGCAAGCACTACTGTGCTATTTGATATATAATTTTAAGATGAATAATTACAAATAATAGTATTTGGAATAAAAAATATTTACATATCTTTAAACAATTATAATATTTTACTTCATTATTACAAATTTTTTAAATTTCTTGTACTATATTTTTAGGCATTCTTCTTTAACACAAAAAGCTTGTTTTCTATGTAACTGCAGTTCGTATTATCTTTCTAGCACATTTGCATTTCACTGACGCTTTCTTTTCATATCTATTATACATCCGTTTTCTGTCCCGCTTTTTCCTGATTTCCACTGATGTTGCACTTATTGTTCAGAACCAATAAAAGCATTTGCTATTATTTTTCTGAAACTTTTATATTCATAAACGCAGCTTCAGTGACCGTGTAGCTTCAAGATAATTTTTTGGAAAAATACCTTAAAGAAAAATAGGAAAATAATAGTAGTCTTTCAATAATCCTGAAATAACAATAAGCATGACATCAATAGAAATCGAACAAAAGCGAAACAAAAAACTGATATGTTTAGATATGAAGAGAAAATATCAGCGAAGTACAAACGTGTTAGAGAGATAAACAAACTGTACAGCTGAAAGAAGATCTAAACGTGTATAATGCAGGAAGTTTAAAGAAAAATTTTTTAGTAAAGTAAATGCTATAAACTGCAAGTAAATTAATACTAATCACTCAAATATTTTTCATTCTAAGTATTTTTTTTCTTCTATGGTACAAAACTTGCAGCAACACATTGTTGCAATATTCCTGCAATATTTAAGGTTGCAGCAACGTTGTTGCAAGCATCTGTGAGGTATACGGATATATTTATCCTAAAGCTATATGTTGTCACAATTACAAAATACTTTGTGTTAAATATAGGATTGAAAAAATAAAAATTTCTTTTTAAAGAAAAATATAATTGTGACAAAAGTTTAACTTATTGATTTAATTTTTCCTACTACATGACATCAGGGATAATCAACAAATAGGGGCATAGATTTTACGATTTAATTATATTTTTAAATTTGTTTCAAATAAGGGAACTATTTTTTAATTAATTTATTTTTACATTATTCAATTTAGCATTAAAAATAACGTAAAAGTACATATTTCCAAAATTTCTTCTGAATGATTGTTATAGTAATCGATTTTTTAGTGAATGTCTTCCCTTAACAAAAAATATATATGTATTATTTCATTGTTATAATTATTATAATTATATTACGCCACTGCTTTATTAAATTATTTAGATATTTTATGTAAAGCAGCTTTTAACGTGTATTAATTCAACGCAATGCGAGTGACTGAATTCACTATAAACACATATATTTATGGCCATTGCCATTTAATCATATTATTTTTATTATTTACAGCTATTCTTATACAGAAATCTTTTGGATGAATGCAAAAATTGAATTTTAGAATAATAATATGGCGTCAAATGTGTGTCCAAAAAATTTAACATACATATCTGATTTAAAAACTTTTAATGTTGAGTAAAAAAATTAGTTTTTATTAGGTTTTTTTACTCAAAGCTCCTAATCTTTTTTTAGTTATTTTTATCTCTAGTTTGAAATAATCTCAAGCTTATTCATTGAAACAAGAACATGTGAAATTGGACCGTCCAAAGTTGTCCAAGAAAGTTATGCATCAAGGCCATTTTCTCATCATCGTTTCTTACCGCGAAAGGTGGGGATATCGATATTGTCCGTTCACCTATACCTGAAAGGGGTCTGTAGACCGTAATGTCAGTAGTATACCGGCTCTTGGATCGTAACGGCACACGAAATACCGGAGAGAGAGCTTTAATGAGAATTCTGCTATAGCGGATGTGAGTACGATTATATGAATACATATATATTCGATCTTTCCTTACAGTACATGTTTATAGCCATTAGGAGATTTATTAATAACTTATTCTATAAGAGACATAAACAAATATCATTTTACCTATTTTATTTAAAGATATCACAGCAATAGGAACATTAAAAGTTGTATAATACTTCAGAGAGATATTTTTGATCGTAAAATTTAACAATAAGAAACTCTCTTTAATATAATCAAAGCCAAAGTTACTGTAATACGAATGTGTGATAATTACGTTTAGAAAAAATCTGTACTTATACTTTCATCAGAGATTTATATAGATATATAAATATCTATAGATATTTTAATATGGTCTATATAGATTTTAATATGGTTTGCAATAGATTTGGAGGAAAACTATAGACCTATTCTTTTTAATTCAACTTCTTAGTTTATTTTTTTTCTTCTTCGACGTGGAGCGAAAAGGAGGAAAGAACCGTGGAAGAAGTTCAGTTAAAACCTACAAGTCTTATATTTATGCCATATTCAAATTGGATTAATTGAAACAGAAATATCGAAAAAACAGAAAAAAGACAAGTAGATTCAAGTAAACCATTTTCAACACCAAGTTTAACAAAATCAAGTTTGATTCATTAGCGGAGTAATTTTGTTGCATAATGAAGAAATATAGGGAAGAGTATATATATAGAG
>NW_017300070.1:583291-584073 GCF_001594075.2 Trachymyrmex cornetzi | reverse complement strand
ATAATTCATATATTTGTGGCTTATTTCTATACCAAATCAGCTAAAAACCAATTCTATGAATCCGAGAAAAAAATTCTTACGGTGTTCTTTTGCAAATTGTGTAATTAAAATAATAGTGACTATATTATTGATAATATTATGTCATTTTAAATGTTTATAATTTCATAAATTAGTTTTCTTTACAGAATAGGACATATCTTTATTTATAGAATAGGATTGTTGGTATCATTGCCTACTATGTCAATTTTGGAGTCCATTTTGTCAACAGTATTGCAAACAGTATTATAAAAATTGCTTATACTATCTGATAAAAGACACTTTTTACTTTGTATTTATGTTTTTGAAGTTGTATTTTTACCTTTTGTTTAAGAAATATTGTCTAAAAACAAAGTGATATATCGGTATCGGTGACTTTCCTCTATAATTGGTTTTCTCAAGAAGGAAGAGGATTTCTACTTCAATTACAGATTATAAAAATACAAGCATATATAACTTCATTATTCAAGAAAGATGTCAATTTGATTCGTTAATAATACAATTATGTTAAATATTCATATAATATAATAACATAATTATATTAAATATTCGTACAATAATAATACAATTATATTAAATATTATAGTTGAACTAATTTTTATAAACTTTGCTACTATGTGTAAAATAATAAATCAAGCAAATAGGTAATATTAGCAATCATTTTGTTATATAATAAATGTACAGATTAGAAGATACTAAGGTTCAATAAGTATAAAACAATATCAATAATAAAGGGCACAGAACCA
>NW_017300070.1:573428-581239 GCF_001594075.2 Trachymyrmex cornetzi | reverse complement strand
AAAGATAGGAACCGTTACAGAATTAGGAACTGGAGAGGGAATGTATCATATTCGTATAAGCATCGGGTAATGACTCTGTATCCTTTTGTCTGTTTATGCCATGTGTTTGTTTCTTAATATGTACCATTTCCGAAATTAAAACCTTTCCGTAAAAAGGCTCTACATCAAGTATTTTTACACCATTCCATTCAAAGTCATGATTTTTTTCAATTCTATGATTCGTAATTACAGATGGAGATTTCGGCCCTTTATTAATGTCAGGCACGTGTTCTTTGACCCTTGTTCTTAATTGCCTCTTAGTCTGGCCTACGTAACTCGTATCACAATTCTCGCAAGATATTTTATACAACATTCTGATTATATGTATGTTCTAATTTATCTTTACCCTTTTTTATGTAGCCTTCAAGTGTATTAGGAATGGTGTAAGCCAATTTATAATCTACTATATTAGCAATAGGCTTAAACTTCTCGGAAATAGAACTGACGTACGGAATAGCAAAAAATCTTTCTGGTAAAACATTAATATTCTTAACATAAATGTTATTAAAATGATATTTAATTCTATTTTGGATTGTTGAAAAGATAAATTGAATAGGGTATCCATTATTTAAAAATATATTTATCGCATCAATTAAATTGTTCTGTTGAAATTTTGGATGGCACAAACGAATTATTTTGTTTATTACCCCATAAATAACCCCTCTTTTATGACAGATAAGATGTTGAGATTGGAAATTAAGGAATCTACCAGAAAAAGTGGCTTTTCGATAGCCATCAAATATTAAGTTACTATTGTCCACGATAATTAAAGTATCCAAAAAGATAATTTTTCCATCTTTGCCAACTTCCATAGTAAATTGTAATCTAGTATGTAATGAATTAAAAATATTAAGAATGTCATCAATGCTATCGGAAGGAGCTGTCAAAATAATATCATCAACGTATCGATAATAAAATGGTAATTAAACCGGCAATAATCCAATCGCAATTTCTTCGTACAGATGTTTGTCAAACATCTAAAGAGGACTCAAATTGGAAGCCGAAACTAGTCATGTTTAAATTCTTTTTATTTTCTAGTTTATTATATTTTTGTAATTAATATATTGAACATGATATGATCATTTTAATATCTTAACGTATCGACTCTTGAGTGCCTTTTTTTCCTTCTATATATTTTGAATATTAAGAGTCCTGTACATTGTACCTATTTTTATTATTCTTTTTTATTTCTCGTTACTATATTAATATTATTATAAAAACATAATGTTTACTGCACGTATTATCTTGCATCACATGATATTAGTTAAAATAATTTCATAAATTAATTGATTCTATTTTATTTCGAAATTTACTTATTATAATATAATTTAAGAAAAGTAATTTTTTATATCGTACATCTCTCAAATAAAACTATTTCATTGATTTATTGGATTTATTTGGTTTTTAACGTACCGCACTAAATAAATCATATTAAAAAATTAATTCAATGGCTACAAAACGGTATATAATTGTCAACGACCTTCTTGTACGCTTTGCTGTCGCGTAAAATCTGGATATACTTTCGACTCATCTTAGTTAAGCTGGAAAAATGTAAGTGCAAAATGTATTTCCTTAGGATAAAAAATTCAAGAAGACGCACGTCGAGACTTTCTCTTTCTGTAAACCGGTAATAAGGTTCAAAACTTGAGAAATTAATATTACTAAAATTAGCATAAGTTTTTAAATTTATCTTAAAAAATTAGCTTTTTATTAATTTTGCTATTTTAAGTGTATCTACAACATTTTTCTTTTTTCTTATGATTTTCTTCTTTTTTTTTCTTTTTAGTAAAAAATGTATTGTAAAATTATGTAGTAAAATTTTTTAGTAAAATATTTATTTTTTAATAAAGTAATGTGATATATTTACAAGTAATGTTATATGCAATAAGTGTAATTAATATTTAATTTTATAATATGGTATTTTTCTATTTTATATTTCATTTAGATACGATGATATTGACTAGCATTCCTTGCACGACACTGCTTTACTGGACCGCGGCAATTGTATCGAGTAGTGCGATATTGTTCCTGGTCGGTCTTCGTCTGTACGTTTTCTGCACTTTAGGCATTTGCAAAAGCAAAAGCCGAATGGATGGTAAAACAATAATAATCACCGGATGTACTTCCGGCATTGGTAAGGAAACAGCAAGGGATCTTGCCAAGAGAGGCGCGAGGATTATCATGGCATGCAGAAACACGGATACTGCTAATCAATTGAAAGGTTTCGTAACTAAAATAACATTATATTTTATTTTAAATAAAAGTAGCCACAATAAAAATGAAACAATTCTTATCTTCGCCTCATATTCCTTAAAAATTCTCATTGTAATGAAAAAATTTGTTTTAATTATTCTTTTAGAAAGTTATATAGATTTATGTAGGCGTAAAATACTACAAGATTATTATCTAAGTACAATTTACTGAATTTAATTGATTGTGATTTAATTATGATATTATTGCGAATGAATTGTCTATAAATGAAGTACGCATATTAGCTTATACATATAATTAGAGATGATGATGTCGCTTATAATTGCAAATCAAACCGTGGCAATATTTACTGAGCAAGGCTCGATTTTATCGCTGCATATATTTATTATGTAAAATATATTTAGGTTATTTATATCATTCTCCTAGCTTTTTTCATTAAATACATTGATTTATTATGTAATGTTATGTAATATAATAATCTCTTATATAAGTTGAATAATAAATAAAAACTGATATCAATACGCATACGTCATATTTGCTAACGCAAAATTGAAACAATAGCACAGAATAGGATTTCCCTTTATATTTTCATATATTCTTGGGAAAAGCTATTTAATTTAAAAAACTATTTAATTTCAATTGTTGTTTAATTTAAATATTAAAAATGTTTAACATAAAATGATGTATACCTTATATTTTCCGCGAGAATATATTTTTTTAATATATTCTATAATAAACGATGTGTCTGAGATATACACATATATATGTTTTATATGCAGACAAGATTGTGAAAGAATCAAACAATAGCAATATTGTAGTCCGCAAATTGGATGTGTCATCGTTGCAATCGATCAGAAAGTTTGCCCAGCAGATAAATCAAGAACAAAGCAGATTAGACGTATTGATTCATAATGCCGGAACTGCGGAAACTTTCAAGAAAAAAGTCACGGAAGACGGATTGGAACAGACTATGGCTACTAATTACTTTGGACCATTTTTGTTGACGCATCTTCTAATCGGTAAGAAATTATAACGCAAAAAGCACATTTACTAATTAACTTGTTACGCTGACGTGTTGAATTCGAATGAAATAAAGATAAAATATGTTCACTCTATTAATACATTGTGTTTAATTATTAAAAATAAATCATTAATTTAAAAATTTGAATATCACGATTTCCTAACTTAAAAGTAACAATCAAAGAAAAGGGCTCGAAGGAATAAGCGCTGTTCAGAATGCGCTAGTTGTTCAAAAAAATCTCTCAATATAAAAGTTAAATTTATTGAAGAGACGACAGAACAAACAATAATTGTTAAACGATAATAATTTCATACGTTTCGGTTAGTCTTCTAACCTTCTTCAGCGATAATATAGACGCAAAAATTACATAGTATTGTCTACGTATACGGTAAAAGATCGGAAGATGTAAATATTTTTTGCAGTCTCCAGAGAAGCCAAACTAAGTTCTCTGTCGAGAAAATGTTTGACGATGTATGGTCGACATATTTTTCCGTATATTGTACATTATATTTATTATTTTATAAAAACGTAAAACCAAAACCACTAACAAAGGCTCCTTAAAATTCAAAAAACTTAGGAGAAAGGACAATAGGAGTCAGGCGTAGATAAAGTTACGCAAATTCCAAAAATGTAAAACTTCTTTATTACAAACACTCTTACATATTTCGACTCATTTTTTAGCTCTCTTCAGAGACAATAATGTATAACAGAAATACTAAGAAGACCAAGGGAAGTTCTAGCATTGTGAGCTCCCCCACAATCAGAAGTTCAAACAAGTCTTAACCGTCTAGTCAAATATTTCCCATAAGGGGATAAAAAAGAGTCAAATAGTAAACTAAGTATAATTAAAATTTAATTGAAAATAATTGATAAATATCCGAGAATAAGGAAGCTCACACTGTTCACAATGACACTGCATCACAAACATGATAATATTCAACAACCGGTCGCCTTAATATATCGGCCAGTTAGCGTCAAACACAGTGAGTCTGTTTAATCTAACGCTAACAGTTAAAATTATCCAGCAAATAAAAACCAATTCAAAAATTTGTCTAGTCAGGGTTGAGTGCGCACAGTAACAGGGTCTTTTTGAATTGGTTTTATTTGTTGGATAATTTTAACTGTTAGCATTAGATTAAACAGACTCACTGTGTTTGACGCTGACTGGCCGATACATTATGAGTTCTAGCTTTGTAACTGGCATGGGAAAATATATTTTCAATAGAGAAGTTTGGCTTTCCTGCAAAAAATAAATTTACATCTTCCGATCTTTTATCGTATATGTAGGCAATACTAATTATAAGTATGTAATTTTTGCGTCTATTATCACTGAAGAAGATTGGAAATCATTAATTTGTTTATGAACCATAACATGGTGAAAGCTTTAATTGAATGATTTTAATAATTGTAACTTCTTCTCTCAGACCTAATTTTAATGGAACTATTAAAAAAAAGAATGTTTTTAAAATTCAATTCTAGGTACTTTAATGAATTCGTACTAAAAAGTTAATTTTTAAAAATTGTGACTATTTTTTTCAAATGCACATCTGGTATCAAATAGTGTCGATAGAATTAAATAACCCAATAAAAGTGAGAATGGATTGAAATGGATTAAAGTGGATTCAGATTTTCAGAAATACGGATTCATGAATGTTAAAATAAATCCTTTTCAATCCTGAATGCATTTTTATTCATTTATAAAAATTGCATAAAACAAATGTATATTCCTTTTCAATCTTGAATGCATTTTTATTCATTTATAGGAATGGCATGGAGTATATTTCTATGCTTTTCATTCTAAAAATAATATTATAGTATTTTGTGTTCACCGTGAATACTTATTTTAAAATGGGCTATGAATACTATTCAATTCAAAATTGTGAATAGAAAATCCATTATTTCATTTAAAAATGCATCATGAATGCTATTTTATTCAGAATTATGAATAAGAGCAATTTTTCGTTTTAATACAACTTAAAAAAAAGTTGTACCGTAAAAATATATCATGAATTCTACTTCATTTAATACTTAAAAGAGACATAAAAAGAACTATGTAAATATATGCAATAAATGTTACATATGTAAATTTCTTATTTTTAATTAATAAATTAATTGCTTTTATGTATATTTTATATTAATACGTTTCCTTTATTATACAGCTAGCGTAATTTTTTGTATAAAAGTTTTAAAATAATAACTATAGAATTTCATGTAAGTGCTACTTTAATTTATTTAAACTTTTACATATATAAAAATTTTGTATATGTAATCCAATCCATTTTTATGATTTAAAATACAGATTCGGATGGATTGAAAATTTCCAATCCATTTCAATCCATTTTCGTTTGCTGGAAATTTCAACAGATATATAATATCTTCAAATTTGATATACATTACAATGTATATAAGCCCATGATGTAAAAAGACAGGTGAACCATTCCCGTGGATGCGCAGTCGTCTAAAGTAAAGAGCCAATCAGAAATCGCCCAGGATATCAGAATTCAATATGGCTGCGAAATGATACATTGCACTGGGACCCTATTCTTGAGCACATATGAATAATTTTCGCATACAAAAATGACAGTTTCTCGATTGTGATCGATCAATTATATACGGAATTGCTGTTTTCGCGTATGCAATATTTGTTCAGGAATAGAGCCTCGCTGTTGTGCCATTTCGCTCTGCACTTCTGGGCATTTCTTATTGGCTCACTACGATCGTTACGTGACATCATATGCGTTCACCTGTATATTTACATCATGTATAAGCCCAGATAGCAACGTGTCTGTCTTGTAGTGATGCCGACTCTTAAAAAAAAAGATCAATTTTCGGAATCGATCCATTCTTTTAAGTTTGATTCTTAACAATCGATTAATCGGCTAATAAAGGATCGATTCCGAATAATCGATTTTTTCGATTCTTTTCTCAACAACGCAGCAATCAATCATTGAAAAAAAGTTTCAATTAAAAAAAAATCTTTTTTGTATCACCTTACAAATTGGGTTTCAATCAAAGACATAGAGAATAGACTGCGCAATCCGTGTGTCAAAATGGTCGATAGGGATGAGAGAGAGGGATCGTGGCAGACGGCCATTTCTATCTCTTTCCATTCAATGGTGTAATGGGAGAGAGAATGAGAGGGAGATTGGCCGTCTCCCACGGTCCCTCTCTCTCATTATTGTCGACCACATTTGATACATTACTTAAATACGGATCGCGCAGTCCATTCTCTGTCTTTGGTTTAAATGAACTATTAAATAATGATATTTATATTATAAATAATATATTATATAGACGAGGCTTCTTAGGGCCTGCACACAATAGAGGAACAAGAATTAGATATTAAGATTTCAACCTATCAGAATGTGTATTCCGATTAATCAGTTTCTGATAGGTTAAAATCTTAATATCTAATTCCTGTTCCTCTATTGTGCGCAGGCCCTAACGATTTGTAAAAATTGAGAATCGTCGATACGATTCTCTGAAAAATTGGATCGATTCCGAAAGAATAGAGAAATAAAAAAATCGATTTTTCAAGAACAAAAGGAATCGATTCTTGATGCATCGATTCAAGAATCGGCATCACTACTGTCTTGTTGCTGGCATGTTGCTTTCTAAGTATGCATTGCTAAGTATATGTTGCTACCAGAATTGCAGCAACTGAGTCCTCATTTGTTAGCAACTTGACGCCTTCACGACATAATGATATTAAGTAGCAATTTGCCAGCAATTTGCCGACAACTTTACACTCGTCATCATCAAAATTCGTACTATTGGCATCATGTTGCCATAATAATTAATATGCAGCATCATACAATACTGTCGTATTGCCGACAACACAATATGAGAACATTTACTACGTTTACGTGGCACGCTTTACGCCGAAGTTATAACATCGATGTTATGGAACTGGCCAGTCACAGTCATTCCATTCTTCAGAGGGATAGCTATGATTGGCCAGTTTCATAACATCGATGTTACAACTTCGGCGTAAAGCGTGCCGTGTAAACGTAGTAATTGACGCAGCTATCTTGCTAAACTGCTGGCAATACACATACACATTATTGTCTGCATGTTGCTACAATGTCGGTATATTTGAAATCGTTGAAGACGAATTTACGGCAAGTAGATTTACTAGCATCATAAGCAATCACAGATTTGTGCAATTTTCCTAAGACATGCTTTGCTATCTGGGAGGGTCTGCAAAGGGATTAAATCGTAAGATACATAACACAAAATCTACTAACCTTGAATTTTCGTAGTTATCAAAAGTAAAACCTATTATGTGTGTATCATATATACATACATATACATATATAACTATAACAGTAATATAATGTTGATTAAGGGTGTGGTCGAGTTGCCAATACGAATGCTTCGAAGCATTTGATTAACCAATCGGAAGAAAGAATTTTACTAATTGATCAATCAAAAAATGCTTCGAAGCATTCGTAGCGGCAACTCGACAGCACCCTATATTACTCATGATAAAAATACAAGGGTATGCTCATCAATTGTCTAAAACTCGTTCAGCTTGCGC
>NW_017300070.1:572415-573158 GCF_001594075.2 Trachymyrmex cornetzi | reverse complement strand
GCCACTCGTTGTGACGTAAGCAAGGACAAAAATCTGATTGGTCATGCGCATGAGCATACCCTTGTCTTTTTATCATGATATTGCTGTTAATTGGTGTTTACTATAGGTATCCAACAAATGCTCAGACAATATCCCACACAGCAAAAGAAATCTGTGGAATCTCGTCAAGATATCGTGCTGGGATATCGCCTTATCTCAAAGATATTTAGTAGATATCTGGATATATGGCAGATATCAATAGGATGTACTAATGTCCGCACCAAAGAAGGACTAAGATATCTCAAGTTTAAGCGAAATATATTCTTACGTTATTCCTGAGATATCCGTGATTATTGTTGCTTATAATAAAATCTGAAATGTTACCGTAGGTATATTATAAAGATATATTAGAGATAATTATAGTATCTAGTCGGGATATATTTGGGAGAATGTTTTTTATAATTATAATGATGGCTTAATTTACACCGATTATACAGACATATTACGGTATTACGTAATCTCGAAGGTTTCTGGCATGCTAAAACTAAATCGATAGCCCAAATTGCACCATTACATCAGGTTTCTAAAATATTCTAACCTTAAAATTCCAAAAATTCCAAATTCTTCAATGTAGAACCAGATTTATTTGGCTGTTCAGAAATGTACGTGTAAGCAAATCTTTAAATTATAAAACCTAATTATGCATACCTTAGAACATATACTACTGGAAGGAGCATAGGCCCATAATCCTATTCTTTCGGCTG